>NW_025976696.1:0-7304 GCF_021869965.1 Rhincodon typus | reverse complement strand
AACCCCCTTCCCCTCCCCCTTTTCTGATGAAGGGTCTAGGCCCGAAACGTCAGCCTCTCTGCTCCTATGATGCTGCTTGGCCTGCTGTGTTCATCCAGCCCTGCACCTTGTTGTCTCGGATTCTCCAGCATCTGCAGTTCCTACTATCTCTGACACAGTTTACATCAATTTAGGTTCTGATTCCACCCATAATATGATGGAGGTTACAAGGAATGGGATTTAATTTGTTGTCAGTTAATTAATCTTAAATTCGTCAGGGATAGTTCCAATCTTGATGCAGGTTTTATCAATTTAGTATTAACCACTGTCTGTCTTTCACTAAAATCTTCAATTTGTATCATTTCCCAGGACTGTTGTCCCTTAACCTGAGCAGGCTACCACTACAGAAAAATAACTACATTTTTCTTTTTTGATCTTTCAGTTTCTGGACATGGTGAGGCAGAAATAGTACGTACCTCAATAGTGTGACTGAAGAAAAAGAATGTCCTCAGCAACAGATTGCGGATGCCCCTTAATTGCAATTTAAACTATTAAAGGTATGGAATATTGCTGCATTTTCCATTGTGTTTGTTGTCCTGCATCTGCACTCTGACCACTACCAGTGCTGCAGAGAGGTATTTGAGTTAAATTGGTGCAGATGTGATTAGCCTTCCTAAAGGTGCCTGGCCACTGTCCAATGCCTTGTTACAACAGTGCTGCTAAAGAGCAATGTTGAAGCTTTAATTTGGGTTCTGAACATTATTAGTAATCCAACTGTGCAGGGCAGCTCTTAATGACATGTTCCGTTGTGGATGTGACACATTGAGAATTGTCTCATTATGTTTCATTACTTGAATATTTCTTTGTGGGAATTATAACTTCAGCTTTATGAATTTCAAATGCATTGTGGACCCATTTTGTTTGTAAATGCAAATGATTACATCGTTGATGAGATCCTCACTTGATAAAGATGACCAATTGCTTGTATACCTGACCTTATATCGTTTGCGTTAATCCTATCATAGGTCCTACTAGCAAGGCTTTTCAAATCTGCTTATGTTTTGAAGTGGTTTGGAGCTCTTGTCTGATATCTGTCAAACAAATTTGTTATTAGCACTTCTAATTGTATGAGAGACCTTAAATTTCCTTTTGCTTCTGCTCACAAGTCCACTGAGATAGTGGTACAATTGTGGCTGGCAGTTATTTGTTTGTGTAATTTTAGTTAATGGGATAGGATCAGTTGAGCACTCATTAAAACTCAACTGCAATCCCAGTTCCTGGTTGAAATGAAGCCTAGTCAACTTCAAAGTTTACTAGAATTTCAAGTCACTTTATTATTTTCAGAGGCAGATGGAAAATTAAGTCTTGCAACACGAAGTACACGTGAGTATATGAATTAGGCACAGGAGTAGGCCATTCATCTCCTTGAGCCCACTCCATTCAGTACAATTGGAAATGGGACAGAAAGAATTTACTAGAATGTTACTGGGACTGGTGGGCTTGAGTTGTAAGGAAAGGCTGGATAAGTTGGGACTTTTTTCACTGGAGCGTAGGAGGTTGAGGGGTGACCTTACAGAGGATTTTAAGATCATGAAGGGCATAGATGAGGTGAACAGCAAAGGTTGGGGAGCTCAAAGCTAGAGGGCATAATTTTAACGTAAGAGGAGGATGATTTAAAAGGGACCTGAGGGGCAACGTTATCACACAGAGGTTTGTTCATATGTGGAATGAACTGCCAGAGGAAGTGGTACATACAGTTACAACATGTAAAAGACATTTGGATAGGTACATGAAGAGGAAATATGGGCCAAATGCAGGCAAATGGGACTAGTTTTAGATTGTGAAACTTGGTAGGCATGGACGATTTGTGCTGAAGGGTCTGTGTCCATGTTGTATGATTCCATGTCTCTAAATCCACACCTCCATGTTTTTGTTAAAAAACATTCAAGGACTCTGGCACTTGTGTGACGCAAATGTTACTGGCCACTTATCCTCAAAGCCTGGATGTTGTCCAGCTCTTGCTGCGTATTGATACAAACTACTTCAGTATCTGAGGATACACTGTAGTCTTACAATCAGAGATTAAGTGAATATATGCAATTGGCATGCATGTCCTGATGAGAAATTATTGTTCATTCTGCAAACCGACATCCAAGATCAATTTGTACAAAAAAACACCATGCAGTACATGCGTGAAAATGTGCCTAGTAGAATTTTATTTTTACCTTTTTCAAGTGAAATTTTCTTAAATGAAGCATAAGTCATCATGGAAATATTGTATTATATTCATAATTGAGTACATTGAACTCATTAGATTGGACACAAACTGTATTTTATCTTTTTCCTAGGATGAAGAATTTAATTTAGCCACAGATTTTGAAATTGGACACTTTTTCCTTGAGTGGATAGTCCCTCGAGTGGTCTTGTATTTCACTGGAGAAACCATGGACAATTATGAAGATGTGAGTACATTGCTAAGTTGTGACCAGTTATTATTGGTAAGTTCTCAAAGTAAAAGCAATCGGACATTTTGAAGGAGTTGAGAGATCTAAGGATTCCATTGAACATGAAATTATGGATGAACAGAGTCTCTAACTACTTCCTTGAAGCATTCGATGATTTAAGCCTTGCACAACATGTGATAAGTGATAACAGATCTATGCTGAGTTGAGGTTCTTTACATAAATTAGATTTTGGTCTGCACAATCGAAAAGGAACAAAATAAATTCCTTAGAGTAAGTGTTGACCATAATCGCAGAATATTGAAGACAAAGTGGGTGCCAAGTGAGGTAGGCAAGAATTCTGATAATTCTGCAATGCAGTAGCCTCAGGCCTTGCCATTATCTAGTAAGTATGGTACACAGCTGTGTGGCTGAAAGGAGGACTTGGAGGGAGGAGAAGCAGACTGACCAGAGCATCTTAGTTGAGGGTGACTTTCAAATTCAGAGTGAGGAGTAAAAAGGGATATATTAGTAGCAGGGGATAGTATTGTGAGGTTTGTAGACACTTCTATACAGCCAACTGCATAAGCCCAATGGCTACGTCATCTATTCAGCGCCAAGATTTAGGACATCTGCTCCAGGTCTGGGGAACTTGGAGGGGGTGCAGTGTGAGGTGTATCAACATAGTCCATGTAAGTACCAAATGTTGTGTAAGGGCTTTCAGGCCCTGTATTTCTCTGAATACCATGTATTGTAGTATTTAGACTTAATATTTGCCAAAAACAGCATTATAAAGAAGCCACGCCTGAAGATAGTTCTTGACCTTGCCTTCTCCTTAATCACTCCATATTGAATCGAGCTCTTGGATGTGAGCATAAAAGTGCACAAGCTAAACGTGGTGACAGTGACAGCTGCACAATCTAGAGAAATGGCAGAAGTGGAAATCAAGAAACGGAAATGTGTAGGACTCAAGTCATTGGGTTTTTTTAAACTTTAAGACCAGCTAACGTCAGAAGTGCCGTAGATCTGAAAATCAGTTGTGGAAGAAAAATTCTGAACAGAAAAGTCTTGCAGAGAAACCACCAAAACCAACTCCAAATCTGAATAAAAAACCTTTTACGGTCGCTAGTAGAGGCAACAGGCTTTTTCTTTTTAAAAGTTAGCAGTAAAAGTCCAACAGTAGCCAAGGGAATAAATCCAGAATGAGCACTCCTGGAAAGAAGCCAGTTACCAAACATCCAATGTGGGATCAATTCCTCAGAGAAATCAAAGGCTAAAAGAAGGAAATGTTTTGGATAGAAACTAAAAATTGTGCTGGGAAGCAGAGTTAGGACTTCTGGTAGTGATGTGATAGTTTCTAAGCTATTTGTTTGACAACCTGGCTGGCAACAGGCAGTTTAGGAATTCTCCAGAAACAGACTTAAAAAGAATTGACTGAAAACAAACAGGAGTCTTTTATTGGATTTTGAAATATCAGTGCTTTAACAATGAAATTAGTTAAATCTTTGTTTTGGTGAGTGGTGACAGTTCATTTCATTTCAGCAAATGAAGTTTTATCTATTTTAACTGTTAAAAATCAACATCGTAGATTTTTTAAAAAAATCTTAAAACACGGTGTCGAATTTACTACAAAAATATCTCAGTTGCACAAAAAGCCGGAGATGAATTATGTCAAGTCATCTTTGATAGATTCAAAAAGTAATTGAATCTTGTGGATTGAAGCCGATTTGATAGTTTCTGCTGTCAGGTCTTCTAGAAATCGTACAGCCATCTTCAAACAGAATACCTTCATGCATCTAAATGAAAACCAAACTTTACATTGAAAACAATATTTAGAACAGCAGAAACTTGTAACAACTTTGAAGTTTTAATACTACAACAGTAATCTTTCCACCCAAAGTTCAGCAACAGTTTTAATCAACTAAGAATGCAACAAGGCAACAAAATGTTCCAGTACAAGGTCATCAAAATCCTAACATTGATCATTCAAATGAAGAAAATAACAACTTTGTGGTGGTGATATAAATCAGCCACTCTGAGTCTTGGGCATAATTATTGTCGATATTATTTAAAATGTCTTTTGTTGGAAAGACGCATTTGGTAATAAAAGCCCACCAAGATCTCTCCCCAGAACAGTCAGCTTGGCAATTTATATTTTTGATTTTCTCATTTCATTGAAATGTTTTTACTGTTTGTTTGTCATTGACTATCTTAGCACTTGCATTATATAATCTTATCGTTAAATAGTTTCAGCAGACGTCCCTTTTATGTTCTCATTTTTTCCTGCCAACCATCTTGTCACCTATGAGTCTGTTGGTTCAAGCTGTGAAGGTTGTTCAGTTTTTACAACTTGCATTCTTGGCTAGGTTTATATGGCCTGAAATATTTTCTGCATCTCTCTTCCCATTTAAAGAAAGTGCTCTTAGCTACATTTATGCGTTCTAAGGTGAAAAGTGTACAATTAAAAATGAATCTTTATTACTGGTCTCACTTCAGTCCCTCTTGTTGGCTCTTGCTAGAGCGCACTGAGCCAGGAGGCTACCCATTTGTATATTTTCTACCTGAAAGATATTCTGAGATCCTCTGGGCTTTGTGGGTGTCACATCCCTGACTTTTAACCTTGTACCTCTTATGCCTCCACCTGCAACTAATTATCGGATGGAGCCTGGGTTTTCTAATGCTGACTGTTAAGCATCTTTATGTGCAACAACCCTACTTGTCTTTTTTTTTTTGGCCGCAGTGTTGGTCAACCTCTCAGCCATCCATCCCTACTTTCATCCGTGGGGTTTGAAAAGCAAATATAAAATGATTATCAATTGCACATTTATTGATTATGTGTGAAATGATCCATATCGAAAGATGGATTCGTACATTAAGTTGGAAGTTCCAGAGATCTTGTCACCAAATGGTGATCTTAAGGTCCTTGGTGCCTTTATTAATGGATTCTGATTCCTCTGCCCAGGTTGTAGCAATCACGGAGATTTGCCAATGTTCTTGTGGCATCTCCGCAGATTCTCTGGCAAAGGTGGTATTCCTGGTCGAACATGGTTACGTAGGTCTCCTGTATCTCTGTTGAGTTTCTGTTACGTATGTTGATCAGTTCCTTCTGCACAATCTGTATCCAGGTTGGATGGCTATGTCTCAGATTTGATCTGTGTAACTAAAAGATCCTTGATAGTCACACAGTACTTCATAAACATGTTAGCCATAGCTTCATAAATGTAATAGTTTATAGTTGGTATCAGTTTTTCCATGATGTACTTGGACTCAGTCTCAGTTGTGTTAAACCCACAAGTTGTCTTAGGGTCATGATGTACCATATCAGGGATTGTAACCTCCATTCTAATTCCCATGAAACCATCTCCTTCTGGGTCTACATGTGGTGTTGTATTATTGTATACAACGTAATCAAACTTTAAATTAATGTGATATCTTAAAGTTGGTCAACAGTACAGGATTGGGTTCCTGGTGCTATGACAGGTATGGTAGCATCAATCCCATGAAGACCCAGAGGGTTCAGTACAGCAGTGGGAAACTGTATCAGTTATGACCACACGTTACATTAAAGCAACCTGCATTAGGACAACATAACCTGTTATTAATATCAATGCCCAGTTCTTGATTATATTGTCCTTTAAATCCTGGCTCCCAGATGAGTGGAAGTAAATTAGTCCATCCTGGTAAAATCTTAACCATTTCTACTTGTATCACTTAGAACCTTTAGTCTTGGTCTCCTTTCTCTCCTTTGGGTAGTTGCAAGAACTGTGCAGAATGCAGGCAGATACTGTAGCCGATGTACATGGTGAGCGCTTTTCATGCTGTTGTTGTTACCTTGACTGCTGGCTGCAGTTAATCTGTTAGTTTCCCTGAAACAAAGCAATTAGACCTGTTTCTGGCCCTCCTGTTGGCAGAAATAGATTGAGAGTTGTTTAAGTAGAGCTGTCCACAAGTGCAGCATTTCTAGAAAAATGAGGTATCAATCTCACCAATTCAAGATTTTTCCTTTAACAATCTACCTGTTTCGGATATACCTGTACCAAACCTCTGAGCTAACAGGCAATGCTGTTGTTTCCACGGTCAGACACTTTCCAAGCAGTAATTAATAACTTCATAAAGGGCACTCTCCTATCTGTGAGATTAGGGATGAGAACTTCCTAGGTGGTGACACCTGAGCAATTCAACTTCTGATCCCTCTAATCTTTCACATGAGATCATTATTACTTATTTCAGGAATCACTTCCAGCAATATGCTTTGTCTCACTCTAGTGAAATATCTTCAACTCCACTTTTCATCCCATATAATTGTACAACTAACTATTTACCATTCTATCCAATGGGCCCTTAAAATATTTTACATTTCATTAGCTTATTAGTATAATATCTTTAAAAACGCACATTAAACATTCTTGATTTTGCTTGTCTGCTTAGCGAGTTTTTTTTTAAATCTCAAAATTGTCCTAACTTTAAATAAGTGTTATTAGACTGACCGGTATTCAATTTAATGTTTCTTCAAAGGAAATGTTTCTTCATATTCACTGAAGCCATCAAGACTGTGTCTTTTATTATTTTCAACCCAAAAAAGCTTCACTTAGTTCATAGATTCCAATTCCTTAAATGTTGTATCATATACTTGACATTGCCAGGAATCTTGTTACACCTGCAAGCAAAAGGCCTTGAAAGAGTCATTCTGCCTCTAGCGGAATGGATTAATCCAATGGCATGAAATCTTGACCTGCTGCAGGAAGAGATAACAAGGTGTAGAGCTGGATGAACACAGCAGGCCAAGCAGCATCAGAGGAGCAGGAAGGCTGACGTTTCGGGCCTACACCCTTCTTCAGAAATGAAGTTCTAGGCCCGAAACATCAGCCTTCCTGCTCCTCTGAT
>NW_025976695.1:0-7304 GCF_021869965.1 Rhincodon typus | reverse complement strand
TGGTGATGCTTGGCCTGCTGTGTTCATCCAGCTCTACACCTTGTTATCTCAGATTCTCCAGCATCTGCAGTTCCTACTATCTCTCACTGAAACAGGAACCTTCTAGCAAACTGGTTTGACAAATCTGAAATAAATGAGGAGGTTTCCTATTACTCAGCAGTTATCCATTGAATCAACTACTTGGCTCATGACTTTATTTCATCTGCACATTGTCTTTTATAAAAGGCAAATTAATACAAGTAATTAACTTGATAAATATTATTTTACCAGACACAAAAACATTCAAAGAATAATATGAGCTCAATTAAAATGTTCAACTTGCAGAGTAAGTGTGGTGTGGGTGGCATGACGGCTCAGTGGTTAGCACTGCTGCCTCACAGTGCCAGGGACCCAGGTTCAATTCCACCCTTGGGTGACTGTCTGTGTGGAGTTAGCATGTTCTCCCCGTGTCTGTGTGGGTTTCCTCCCACAGTCCAAAGATGTGCAGGTTAGGTGGATTGGCCATGCTAAATTGCCTGTAGTGGTCAGGGGTGGGTTATAGGGTTATAGGGGGATGGGTCTGGGTGGGATGCTCCAAGGTTTGGTGTGGACTTGTTGGGCTGAAGGGCCTGTTTCCACACCGTAGGGATTCTATGATTCTAGTATAACTGATAAAATAGTATTCTGTAATATGTCTCTACACTAGGCATAACTTGTGCATCCAATCCTCAGACTTTAGGCCACTATGTAATTGGGTCACTGTGCAAATCTTCAGTGTCCTTAGACTCAGGCACAAATATTTTGCTCAGGAAGTTTTACACAACACTCACAACACACTTGGGATTATCAGAGCAAGGTTTGTCTGTTTATCTTCAATCTTAAGCTTGCTAACTGGCTCCCTGATGTAACAACAGTGACTATGGGGAAGATCTTCATTGGCAAATCTTAAATAAGCAATTTAAGTAGGCTTAAATATTTTAAAAAAATATGATAGGCACAGAAAAATACAGCTAATTTCAAAACTATCACTGACGAATTTAAATTAATCAAGGTGCTAATTTGACCCAGTCACCAACATGACACAAAGCCACCTGCTTTATTGCTGCGTAAGGTAAAGTTTGTTGTTGCATCAACACTTGTAGCAGGTTGTAAATTCTCATGATCACTTTGCCTCTGCGATTTTACTCAGTTCAGGGCAAACGTTTAGAATCATAGAATCCCTACGGTGTGGAAATAGGCCCTTCAGCCCAACAAGTCCACACCGAACCTCAGAGCATCCCACCCAGACCCACCCCCCTATAACCCACCTAACCTACACCTCCCTGAACACTATGGGCAATTTAGCATGGCCAATCCACCTAACTTGCACATCTTTGGGCTGTGGGAGGAAACCGGAGCCCCAGAGGAAACCCACGCAGAGACGGGGAGAATATGCAAACTCCACACAGACAGTCGCCCGAGGCTGGAATCAAACCTGAGTCCCTGGCGCTGTGAGGCAGCAGTGCTAACCACTGTGCCACCCTTATTTTTAGTTCCTTGACAGTCTTTTTTATGTGGATGGAGACTTAGTTCCAAGAGGAGTCAAAGACTTCCATTGGCCTTGTTCAAATGTCAAACTTCAACACAAGAGTTAAATTCAATGGGAGCTATGTTCATAATGTACATTACGATTAAAGGCTTCTGGTTGAAAGGAAAACATGGATCTTATAACTGAATTATTGTCAAGCTCCCTCATGTCACTTCTATGTAAATTTTATGTGCAGCATAGTTTATGTAATCTTCCATAATGCAAGGGACATGGATATCCTGGTACTGGGGGATTGCACAGGCATTTATTACAAGCACATAAGTATCCGAGCTAACATTAAGCCAGTAGTTTACAACAGAGGAGCGGGCTTTTAGTGCAGTGCCAAGCTTCAAGTGATTCAATGTAAGATACAGTACAAGATCCCCATACCCTCACATCATATGATGCAGTGATGCTATCACAAACATGGCTAGGAAAGGCACACTGAGATACTGACTGTTACATATAAATAAAATTGTTCATTGTACATTGCATTAAGGTTTGAGAGTCACTAAAGTGACTTTGTTACATTCTTTTCGTAGTGCAACTCTGGATGTAATTTCTTTGACCAAAATCATTTGTCTAACAACATGCATTATCATCTGGATAACTGGTGTTTAAAGTTTAGTTACCACTCCAAGCATTCTTGTTCAGAAGCTATGTTGATAATGTGGAAGATTGGGAAAAAAAAGGGAAAGACTTCCTCGACGGTTAAAGATATACATTTTGATTAACACAGCCAAACAACACACAATGCAAATCAACTCGTGTCAGCATTTATCAGTACAGGCACAGAAATTTTGCACTGTGTGGGTTGGGAAAAAATCCCAACACTTTCAAAGTCAGAACATTTTTTCTCCTCTTAAATGCTTTTCAGCAGTTCTGATCTGTCAACATGCCACCCACTCTTCTGCCGTTTCTATAGAAAATAGAAGGTTGACTCATGTGACAGTTGCTTCTTATTGTGTTGCCTGCTGGCAGCATAATACCACTGTATACATCCATTTCAAAACTAATGGCCAATCTTACCATTTGATGGCCCAATTGTATTACCAATTCAGGGATGTTGCTTTTTATGATTCACATTAACATAAAGCCCACATCATTACATAAGACAGGTTATCAAACTGGCAGCACTCTGCACTTTGGCAAAAATCATATGATTTATCTCAGAAACAGACTTGTTACTTTAAGTATGGGCTGCCATTGAAAAATTTTAAACTGAATGCTTAACTCATAACTGCCTGAACCCACGTTTAACCAAGTGCAACCAGATAAAATCTCACAGCCAGAGCTTTCTAAATCTGGATCAGTGCATTAACGTTAACAATACAATTGAATGGAAACAATGTCAGGCATCATATTGTCCAATCCACATGAAATACCTCTATCTAAATGACATTGAATTATGAATAGACACTAACTCAGAATTAACCCTAAAGTGGCTCATCCATGTGCAACTTCTCAGCCACAATAGTTGAATTCCAATTTTTTTCATTTCATAAACAGTTTAATCAAAATCTATTTGTTGGAATAGTAAGAGAGAATCTAAATATCAAACAACAGGGTTATTGGGCTTTTAGTTCAGGTTCTGTCCCAGCGCTCTGTAAGGACAAGTATTTGTCCCGTCTGGTTACCACTCGGGTGATGATTGTGATGCTGACTGCAAATAATTCGTTCACGTGTTCCAAAATCTCCATTATAGAGCTTCCATATTTAATCATTGCAGAAAGCTTTCTTTAAATGTTTGGATCAGTTGAACTAAAATGTTGCTTTCAGAAGAAATTCTTACATCAAGTGCGGGAGACAACATCTTTTCATTTTTGGACAACAGACTGAAAATGTGAAAAATAGATACTACTTAAAAAAAGGAGAGAAGGTACAAAGAGTTGTTGCTGCTTGAAAAAACAAATGAAACTAACTGATACATATACAGAGACAGTAGGAACTGCCGATGCTGGAGAATCTGAGATAACAAGGTGTAGAGCTGGATGAACACAGCAGGCCAAGCAGCATCAGAGGAGCAGGAAAGCTGACGTTTCGGGTCTAGATCCTTCTTCAGAAATGAACTATAACCTGGTGTCACATGACTTCAGAGAAAGGAAAGACAGAGCGATTGACACAGCTATCCTCTGGAAGTCCACAGGAAGGGTCCAGACCCGAAACGTCAGCTTTCCTGCTCCTCTGATGCTGCTTGGCCTGCTGATACATACGTATCAATTTTTACTTTTTAGTGACATTGAGCCCAGACAAACTGGCACAATTTGTGTTGGATCTAGAGGACTCAGCCTAGTAACCATTCTGATTGGTCAGGTTGGTGTTTAAAACAGACGCTGTGAGGGGACAGCAGCAGAGAAAAGTAAGGAGCCCTCCAGAGGATGAGATAACAAGGTGTAGAGCTGGATGAACACAGCAGGCCAAGCAGCATCAGAGGAGCAGGAAAGTTGACGTTTCAGGTCTGGACCCTTCCTCTGGACCTCCAGAGGATAGCTGTGTCAATTGCTCTGTCTTTCCTTTCTCTGAAGTCATGTGACACCAGGTTATAGTTCAACAGATTTATTTGAAATTACAAGCTTTCACAGTCATTGCCATTATCTCTCTGCACATAAATTCTGTGCCTGTGCGCTCCCCTCCACTTCACCTGACGAAGGAGCGGTGCTATGAAAGTTTGTGATTTCAAATAAACCTGTTGGATTATAACCTGGTGTTGTGTGACTTCTGACTTCGTCTACCCCAGTCCAACACCGGCACCTCCACATCATGGCTTTCCTTTCTCTGTAAAGTTACTCATTCCAATTTTCTGTTGAAATAGCAGCAAAACTACATTCAGAGATTCTGGTGAAAAAAAAAACTTTAAAAACCAAAGACAACCAAAAAGCCCCCGGGATAAACCAAACAGCCAGTGAACTAAAAACCACAGACCATAATGTGATATGATGATGATGACTCCCTATTACAGATCATTTCATTGGGTTGCTTCTGGCAGCAAAGATGGGAAAGAAGCTGTAGGACAATACCACCGTAACGAATTTCAACTAATAATTCTCTTACATTCTTAAAATGCAAAGGCTTCCCTTACATACTAAATTTCTCTGCCAACTATTTCCTTCCTCTACGACATATTCATTTCTTGTTGGACTGCAGTTTAGTAGCACGTGGAAATTCTACAATGCCAGTCTGGTCAGCTTGAGTGTTGGCCTGAGGAGTGATCAATAATGGATTATGTTAGAATGGGGGCATCACAATCCAACCTCAGCACCCATACAGTTTTGATGACTGTTTATTGGACTGTGCTAGTTTGCTGATCCTGGTTAACTTTTCTCTCCATTGCTCAAGAGTGCTGAAGTCAACTGCTGCAGTTCCACTGCTAGTTCAGCTCACATCAATCTTCCAGGCACGGATTAGGGAAAGAACATCAAAGATAGTCCTGATCTTTGGAACTCCCTCCCTAAATCTCTTCACTTCAGTTTGGTGTTGGAACTCAAGCGTGCAGAAATGTGCAGAGAAAGGACACATCCTTCAGACAAAACTCTGAAAACAAAAAGCTAAAAATACTTCTTTACTGCTTGCCTCCTGAACTAAAATAATCTACACCAACAACACCAGCATAGTTGTTATAATTAATGTGGTGAAGAAATTAAACTACAAATTTCACACTTACATTGAAGAGAACTACCGTCTAAAAATGTGTGGAAGAAATTGATGCATTTAAGGCAAGTTAGATAAAGTTAAGGCAAGTTAGATAAAGTTGGGAGAGCTGAGAAACAGATGATTGTGTTAACTGCATTGTATGAGGAGGGGTAGCAAAAATTAATTTGAAGCATAAAAACCCATGGGCCTGGTCTGTTTCTGTGCTGTACAAACTCTGGAATTTACCAAGTAATCTTTCTGGCAGCAAATATCCACGTCACTCACATCCATTAAAACAGGCCGACCAAGTTCACATTCACAACTTACAGGGCTATTTTTTCTCATCCTTTCGTCAATGAATGGAACACTGGCCGGGTGGTATACCATTTATAGCTACGAGACAAGACACAGACAAGGCTGAGTGTGGAATCCCATCAACGGCATGACACTTTCCAAACGCAGGCTCTCAACCCTAACGGCCCCGTGGCTGATTGGACAATCTGACTCTCCAGATGCCCAGTTCCAGCTGTGAGACCGTGAACTTGCTGAAACAAACACATACCAGCTCCAGCAACTATTTTAATGAACTGACTGAGAGAAGAAATAGAAAGGAATGAAATGCTGCAGTAATGCAGTCACTAATGAAAAAAAAATTGTTGGACATAGATGTATCCCCAAAATACTGCTTCGCAATTTGGATGGATTTGATCTATGGCTATGTATGAGATTAACAGAACAAATCATCTAAACATGAAGAGATTTTAAACAAAATGCCAGTACAATTTGAAAGGCAGGTCCATGGGTCAAATGACAACAATAGGATGTAACTATTGAGAACTAAGCAATGTTTTTATTTAAAATGTTACAAGAAAAACAATCTACATCAGATCACACTCACTTGATTCCACTTTTAATCTACTATTGGCTCAAAATGCAAAAACAACTGAATCAGAGCTCAACATTTTAGATCAGAGCAGAAGATAAATACTTTGAGCAGGTTATAAATATTAGGTTTGAAAAATATTCTGGAGAGAATCTTTAGATTCAAAACACTGACTTTTTCTCTTGCCAAAGATGCTGCTAGATCTGTTTAGTTTCTCCAGCATTCTCTATTTTAGAATATATTGGAAAATATTCCAATAATTTGTCCATTGCAAGATCTAATGATTAGCACAGATTGACTGTTACAGAGAAGTGAAATGAAGGATCCTCCTTGTAGGGTACTGCAGGAGTCTAGTTTAAGGAGGAACAAGAGTGTATGTAGCTAATGTTTTGAAAGCTGTGTTCTCTGTATTCATTATGTTTTTATTTTCTGATGAACACTGAATCTTGTCCCAGATTTTTGATACGCAGAAACACATGCCACTGATCTGGTTTAAAAATACCCCTTTACCTTTTCATGCTACTGTCACTGAACCTTCTTGTCCCATCCCCAGTTTGAATCCATTGAGAAGATGAATTGGGAATAAAGTCAAGGCCCCTTTATCATCATGAACTGAAGGCAGGTCCATGACCCAAACAGATTTTTAATGCATCTTTATTTGTTAGCTTCCCACTCCAACCCTATACACTTGTCACACCTCAGCCTCCTCCACCTCTGACACTGCTCGACACCCACCGACAACGCCCACGCCCATCATCTGAAAATAGTACAATCCATGACCAAGTAAATGCAACCCCACTCTCCCTCCACACCCTGCAATGCCCATTGAGCAAATATCAAAAAACACCTCCACTTCTGAACTTATAAGGGAGGGAAGGTAATTGATGAAGCAGCTGAAGTTGGTTGGGTCTAGGGCCCTACTCTGAGGAACTCCTGTAGACAAGTCCTGGAGCTGAGATGACTGACCTCCAACAACCACAATCATCTTCCTATGTGCCAGGTATGACTCCAACTGGTAAAACATTTTCTCCTGATTCCCATTGACTCCAGTTTTTCTAGGGCTCCTTGATGCCACACTTGGTTGAAAGCAGCCTCGATGTCAAGAGCAGTCGCTCTCACCACACTGTGGAATTCAAGTCTTTGTCCGTATTTTAACCCAGGCTGGAATGAGGTCAGGAGCTAAGTGGACTTGAAGAATCATAGAGATAGTAAGAACTGCCAATGCTGGAGTCAGAGACAACACAT
>NW_025976694.1:0-7304 GCF_021869965.1 Rhincodon typus | reverse complement strand
TAGCACTGCTGCCTCACAGCGCCAGGGACCCGGGTTTGATTCCAGCCTCGGGTGACTGTCTGTGTGGAGTTTGCACATTCTCCCCGTGTCTGCGCGGGTTTCCTCCGGGTGCTCCGGTTTCCTCCCACAGTCCAAAGATGTGCAGGTTGGGGTGGATTGGCCGTGTTAAATTGCCCATAGTGTTCAGGGATGTGTTCATTAGGTGGGTTATAGGGGGATGGATCTGGGTGGAATGCTCTGAGGGTCAGTTTGGACTTGTTGGGCCGAAGGGCCTGTTTCCACATTGTGGGGATTCTATATAAAAAGGATAATCTCTAGCTTGTTCTTTACTTTGAGTAAGGCTTTCTCACTCTCAGTAATCCTGAAAACACCTTATTTAGATGGGGGTTCATTGGCGGGATGGTTGGTTTGAAATACAGAATGATGCCAAAGGCAGGGATTCAATTCCCATCACCTGCTGAGGTTACCATTAAGGGTTCTCCTTCTCAACTTCTCCCCTCACCTGATGCGTAGTGACCCTCAGGTTAAACCACGCCCCCCACCAATCAAATCTCTGTAATGGGAGAGCAGGTCTAAGGTCTGCCAGGACAATAGTGACTTCCCCTTTATATCATACGGGCTGTGACCAAAGACATGGAGAGAGAGGGAAGGTGAATGAGGCATTCACTCCAAGTGCTCTTTCCTCAAAACTATCCACCAAAAAACCCAACATCTTGAGTGCCTGTACCATCTTTCCTATTATCTCTCTCCATCTTTTGAAAAGTTTGTCGACAACCTTATGGTTCTGCAGGCATAAAGTCACACTGTGCATGGCAACAAACTAGTATGGCTGACACTCCTTCGTACAAATAGGCCCATTCTCTCACCCTAGTCACTGCATAACCAAGGACCAATACAGTTTACCTGTCCTTGGCAATATCCCGTCTAACCACCCTCCCTAAGTCACCACTGCTCTGCCACCCTGCCATGCATCAAAAGTTGATTCCTCTCTACAGAGATTCACGTCGGCAAGTTAAGCCTTTTGGCCAATAGGTTCTTGTTGTTGAAAGCAAAAAGGAGAAGGTTTGGAGTATTGAGATGACTGTCATTCCGATGTTTGGGCCTGTGCAAATGAGTGTAGCAAACCATCACGCACCTTACCAACACAGTTCTCTCAGGAAGCAGTGTATTGAGGATTCTCTTGGACACACTGCATAAGGATGAGCAGGGTTTGGACTGGACCAGGCCTCCAGGTACTGGGCTGGACCCACAATCTTCAGAGACAGGAGAGCTAGGCTGGGAAGCTCCTTTCCTTTCCAAGACTAGCCAACCAGTGAAAAATCCAAGCAAGCAATCTCCAAGGCAGAAACTTCAAGCTGACAGTCATAAAAGGTCTACAATCAATAAGCAGTCATCATAAGATACGGTTCTGAGGAAGGGTCACCAGACCCGAAATGTTAACTCTGATTTTTTCTTCACAGATGCTGCCAGACCTGCTGAGCTTTTCCAGCAACTTCTGTTTTTATTCATAAGATATGAAACTTTCAAGAAATGCCTTGATTAAAACAAAATGCTTTACCATCGTTTCATTGATTTGGAGCTGACTTGTTCCCAGACATGAATTAGTTTAGTATCAGGTTTACAGCCAGAATAATCAAATATTAATATTAAAGGTACCACAGTCTGATGAATCAAGTTAAAATTGAATGAAAATCTATTTAAAAGTCTTTTGATTTTTGAAAATCGTTTTAAAGTAAATACAAATTGGAAAGGCAGATTAGAAAAACTCATGGTTCAAAAATTCAAGTTCAACATCAAAAGAGGCAACGAAAAGCAGAAGTAATTCAACTGGCTGTCAATTAAAAACCACAACCGATTTCTCTTTCCAATAACTTTGAAAAGGAATTTCAGGTAGGACCACAGTTCATTTAACACCACCATTAAAATTTCAAACTTTAGGAAACAAAAACACGT
Source organism: Rhincodon typus (assembly GCF_021869965.1). NCBI lineage: Eukaryota > Metazoa > Chordata > Chondrichthyes > Orectolobiformes > Rhincodontidae > Rhincodon > Rhincodon typus. The sequence goes on along the minus strand of NW_025976694.1, from coordinate 5,351 downwards.
GTGAAAAGGTTAGGAATATCACCCAATGAATTTCTTGTCACCTTCCTTATCTTTGTAAACTTATCCAGTCCAACAATTCTCCAAGGTAGCTGTGTCTCTCAAATTCGACGGAGTCTCGAAGGATAAGGGGGAAATCTGATTGAAACTTACAGAATATTGAGAGGCCTGGATGGACTGGATGTGGACAAGATTTTTCCACTAATAGGAGAGACTAAGACCTGAGGGCACACCCGCAGAGTGAAGGGGCAACCTTTTAAACCTGAGATGAGGAGGAATTTCTTCAGCCAGAAAGTGGCAAATCTGTGGAACTCATCACCTGTGCCAATTAAGTTGCTGAATGTTTACAAAATCAGGAGAGGTATAGACAGGGTGGATAGCAAGAAGCTTTTCCCCAAAGTGGGGGACTCAATTACTAGGGGTCACGATTTCAAGGTGAGAGGGGAAAAGTTTAAGGGAGATATGTGTGGAAAGTTCTTTACGCAGAGGGTGGTGGGTGCCTGGAACGTGTTGCCAGTGGAGGTGGTAGAGGCGGGCACGATAGCATCATTTAAGATGTAACTAGACAGGTACATGAATGGGCAGGGAGCAGAGGGATACAGATCCATGGAAAATAGGCAACAGGTTTAGATAGAGGATCTGGATCGGCGCAGGCTTGGAGGGCCGAAAGGCCTGTTCCTGTGCTGTTATTTTCTTCGTTTGTTCTTTGTTCTTTGTTTCTAAGATGGAGATATTTCTTGATTGGTAAGGGGATCAAATGTTATAAAGAGAAGCCTGGACAATAGGGTTGAGGAACATATCAGGCATGATTGGATGCTGGAGAACACTTGATGGGCTGAATGGCCTAATTCTGCTCATATATCTTATGGTCTTTTCTGGTCTCTTGTGATTCCAGACTTAATTACTCCATAATTGGTACCATGACTTCAGATGACCTGGGCCCTAAGCTCTTGAACAGGTATGTTGAACCTGTCCTCCTTTATTAGACACCTTGAAACTCAGTTCTTTGACTGATCTTTTGGCAATGGCCCTGATATCAGTATGTTTCAAAAAGCTCCTCTGAAGTGTCCTGGTATGTTTTAGTACTATAAAGGTACTATACAAACACAAATTGTTGGCATGACTAAGTTGAGACAAACTCCAGTATGAGGGTTAAAAATCAAAACAACTGTGGATGCTGAAAATCAGAAAAAAGCCAGAAATTGCTGGAAAAGCTCAGCAGGTCTGGTAATATCTTCCATCAGGCAGAAAATACAGAAACTTGAACGCACGCAACATCAGATTCAAGAACAGCTTCTTCCCTGCTATTATTAGACTTCTGAATGGACCTCTCTAACCTGAAATAATACTGATCATGTTAATGTTGATCTTGCATTGTGTATGCCCTGTGCAGTGTAACCTGTATGCCTCTGTCCAATTTTTTTTTCACCCTATGTCCTCATTTACTACAATCTGCCTGTACAGTTTGTAAACAAAGCTTTTCACTGTACTTAGGTACACGTGACAATAAATCAAATCAAATCAACATCTGTAGACAGAAATCAAAGTTAACGTTTCGGGTCAAGTCATCGTTCCTCAGTATGAAGGTTGTTGGAAACACGAGGACAAATGATTACTCATACAGATAAATGCCTCCCAAACTCTTTCCCATTTTAACCCTTGAAACTGAATGTGTCTCTAGACATCAACAAAAACAAAACAGCAATAAAGCACCAGAAACCTTTTAGTATATAATTGCTAAAGTTTCTGTAACATAGATCAACATATAATACATCACATTAAAAATGCTATTTATTTTATGTACTTACTGTTGTGTAAGGTTATCTGGACCATGCAGCAACCTTCTGATGATGTCACCTCACTGTTGCAACTAACTGAATGTAAATAGTGCAGCGTGGGCTGAGTTTTAAATCTAAAAGGAACTTTTTAAGACAGGCAAGAGTGTGGGCCTATGTAGAAACTCAAATCACACAGACATGAATGCATGGGAGAAGGTCGTTTAGTCCTCACCTCACGTAACTGAGTGAGTCAGAGCCCAGTATGTTTACCATGTGTAACAGTATGTAGTCTGAAAGGATAACAGACAGTGTTACTTTGAAGTTTAAGGTTGAAGACTTTGCCTTCTCTTTGACCAGTCTGTCCCCAATCTAAACTCATAATTTGGCATAAAAACAAGATTACAAAAGGCTCAGCAGACCATTCCTTCATTTGAATCATTCAGCTCAAGGTCTTTGGCTAGGAAGCAGGACTCAGGAGGCTGCAGATGTGATGTGGCTTTCCATCTCTACCAATCTTGGAAGTTCAAGCTGGGGAGGGTCCACCCACCCCTGGCTAGATGACCCTCAGTATGCCTGGACTACCTAGAGTGAAGCCCTATCCCTGGGTTGCCTTGCCGCGCCTCCGGGGACAAGAGGCTCCAGCAATGCACAGACTCCCTCTACCAGGGTGTGGAATCAGGGAGTGCAATGAGATGCAGTGAGAGCCCCCTTCACAATTGCACTGCACCTTTCTTCCCATTCTGCAGAATAAACTGACCATGCACTCGCACCCTCCTCTTCCCCTTAGTTTCAGTTTATAGACCCGAAGGACTGACCCTCATTTGCCCTCAGCCCTGAAACTACCATTACAGAGCCAATGGATTGACCATGGACCACTCCTTGGACTGAATTGGCACATATACCCTGACCATAGCCAATGCCCAGGACTGTTACCAGAGGTTGCCCTTGACTTACAGTGATGGGACTGACTGACTGACTGATGGAATTTAGTGAGCACAGCTCCCCTAAGACACTGCAACATGGCTGCCTGCTTGCTGCCCTTGCAGTATGCTTGCTGTGTAAGCTGCTGGCACAGCGTTTAGGTGTGAGATTGACGTAGCACACCTAGACTGAGGACAGCAGAGGAGCAAGGCAAGCTGCCTATTCGTGCCACTGCTCTAATTGGCACAGCAACATAAGGCAAGGATGCTGCAAGTATGCAACACTAAATGACTGAGCGCTAAGAGGCCAGATGAGCAGCCCTGAGATACAGCTTGGTTCAGTCTGCGAACTGGATCTGTCTCTGCGCAACAAGTGTCCCCACTGCAGCCTTTTCAGTGCTAGTAGCTGGTATGTGCTTCCCACTGCCAGCACGTTGTAGAAGGGAGAACAGAGTCGTGGAGATCTACTTCACTGAAAAAAAATGCCTTGGCAATGGGCTGAAGGGCCTTTTCTGGTCTCCATCATTCTATGATGATCATGATGGGTTGGTAGATGCCATGGACAGAGGCTGGTGCCCATTGATCATCCCCTGAGATGTTGGGGTCCAGCTTCCAGCATCATGGAGCTAGTTTGGACAATCACAAGATGAAATCTGCTCTGGATTCCTATCAAAGTTTTCCCAACATTTGAACCCGTTTGGTGAGTTTTGTAAGATACTCTTGAGGCAAGTCACGATAGTAACAAGGCACGGAGCACATTTTAATTCTCGCCAATTGGCATCTTGCCACTTGTGAAAAGCATAAAAGATGGAGCAAGATGACCTCGATGTGAGATCACCATCAGATCCCTCAGAGCCCCTGTACGATTTCAGTCGGTGTCACTTTTCAGAGCAGGAAGGTGGATGCTATGTGAGTCAGTTAAGTGGGAGCTGCCTAATGACAGCCTTTGGATTGGTCCAGCTGCAGTGTTTTGCACTGAACTCAGGGGGTGAGACATTCAGAAGCCTGGAAAGTGTCTCATCATTTCTTTGGCTGTGAGTGCAAAGGCAGAAAACTCAGAGGCCCTAAAGAAATCATTCTAATACAAGAAAAGACCTAGGTCCATCCAATGAGTGACTGCATTGAAGATCTACCAATGCTCTGCGCACAACACCATGTCACCATTACAAAAGAACAAAAGGAGACACAACTCATCCTGGCCTTGTGCTCTGGACTCTTGAAATACAAAAATTGTTTTACCCCATTTATATTTTTCCATATTTGTGTCAAACAGTATGTTTTTGCCTGTCTTGTTCATAATAAGAAATAGGACCAGTAGTAGACTGCTCCACCATTCAATATGACCTCACGTCTACTTTCCTGCCTTTTTCCCATAGCCCTTGACTCCTCAAATGAACAAGGATCAATCTACTTCACTCTTAAATATACACAAGGATTCCATCCACACAGCTTTTTTTTTTTGGCAAAGAGTTCCAAAGACTCACCACTCTCTAAAGAAGAAACTCCTTTCCAACTGCAGAAATTTACCAAAGATCTTAAATAGCCCAGTTCAAGCCCACGACCACTTCCATTCAGAAGGTCAAGGGCAACAGATATAAGGGAGCACCACCACCTGCAAGTTCCCCTTCAAGCCTCTCACCATCCTTACTTGGAAATATAACACTATTGCTGTAATGTCACTGGGTCAAAATCTTCCCTGAGGTCATTGTGGGTCTACATACAGCACATGGACTGCAGAGGTTCAAAATGCAGCTTATCACCTTCCTTAAACATACACAAGCACTATGTACCCAGAGCTTTGTGGCAAGGAGTTCTAAAGACTCAACCCTCAAAGAAGAAATTCCTTATTCTGAGACTGTGCCTTCTGGTCTTAGACACTCCCATGAGGGGAAACATGCTCTCAGCATTTACCCTGTCAAACTCCTTAAGAATTCTATATGTTTCAACAAGATCACCTCTCATTTTTCCAAACTCCAGAAAGCAGAGTCCTAAACCTGTTTAATCATTGTCCCATGCTAGGAATCATCCTAATGAACCTTCTGTGAACTGCCTCCAATGAAGTAGTATCTTACCTTAAATAAGGGGACCAGAACTGCTCACAGTACTCAAGATGTGGTCTCACCAGTACCTCATACAATCACATTACGACTTCCCTACTCATATACTCCAACCCTTTGAAATAAAGGCCAATCATGAATGACTGTGATCCTCAAAAACTGAACCATTTATTTCCCTCAATGCCATAAACGTGAGGAGTGAAGGTAGGAGGCTGAAGGGAAGAAAAGTAGGCAGGGTAAAGAAGAGACGGCTGGGAATGTCCCCAAACCTCTTTGTCAAACTAGAAAGTAAGGTGCCAAGGGTGGAGGGTGAAAACTGAATCAGAGATAGTGGGAACTGCAGATGCTGGAGAATCCGAGACAACAATGTGCAGGGCTGGATGAACACAGCAGGCCAAGCAGCATCATAGGAGCAGAAAGGCTGACGTTTCGGGCCTAGACCCTTCATCAGAAAAGGGGGAGGGGAAGGGGGTTCTGAAATAAATAGGGACAGAGTGGGAGGCGGATAGAAGATGGATACTTCCGCCATCTGCAATCCGACCCCACCACCAAAGACATCTTTCCCTCCCCACCCTTATCTGCTTTCCGGAGGGACCACT
>NW_025976693.1:0-7305 GCF_021869965.1 Rhincodon typus | reverse complement strand
TGCTGAGATTTGGGGAGTGAGAGGGTCAGCACTGAGATTTGGGGAGTGAGTGGGTCACTGCTGATATTAGGGTTGGGAGTGGGTCAGTGCTGATATTTGGGGAGTGAGTGGGTCAATGCTGATAATAGGGAGTGAGTGGGTCATTGCTGATATTAGGGAGTGAGTGTGTCAGTGATGAGATTAGGGAGTGAGTGGGTCAGTGCTGATATTTAGGGAGTGAGTGGGTCAGTGCTGAGATTTGGGAATGAGTGGGTCAGTACTGAGATTTGGGCATGAGTGGGTCAGTGCTGAGATTTGGGAATGAGTGGGTCAGTACTGAGATTTGGGAATGAGTGGGTCAGTGCTGAGATTTGGGAATGAGTGGGTCAGTGCTGAGATTTGGGAATGAGTGGGTCAGTACTGAGATTTGGGGAGTGAGTGGGTCAGTGCTGAGATTTGGGAATGAGTGCGTCAGTGCTGAGATTTGGGAGTGAGTGGGTCAGTGCTGAGATTTGGTTTTATGAGTGGGTCAGTGCTGACATTTACTGAAATTCACTTGTTCCTTGCTGATAATCGTTCACACCACCACTCGATTTATAATTTTCTAATTTTTGGCTCCTGATTGGTTGCCTTCAAGCCTGCTGTGCACTGAAGTACTATGGGTCCTGTCTGATGCTGCCATCTCAGCCCAGGAATTGACAGGCCCTTATAGCACCTGGTGTTTGTCAGGGCTGCCCCCTTGTCTTTGAGTACCGGTCTGAACTATCATATGCTTGAGTATCTGCACGTGCACTGTTTCTCTGGCAGCCTGCTTCTTCTCACTATTAGCAGCTTTCCAACTCCTTTTTACTGTAACCCTCCTTCATCTACATCTATACCTAGTGCATTATCATGTTGACTTCTCTCTACTGTCACTCAAAGATCTTTATCTTTGCATGCTCTTTCTGGACTGTTGTCTTACCTCATTCTAATGTTATAGTCATGTGCTCAGTAGCATCCTGATGGTCTACATGCATCTGATTTGACTACAGTAGCTCTGAACCTTCACGAACTCAAGCAGCAGAAATTGATGCTGCTGAAACACATGACTCTATGAAGTCAGCAGTCTTCTCATACAGTGGGTAAATGTTCCATTATCAGCAAAATGCTGACACAGTGTGAAATTAAAACCTTGATACTGCAAATCAGCTGTCTGCATCTCTGGAGCATGTAGCCAATCTTACTCACAGTTCAACTTCAGCCTGCTGCTGTGAAACTTACCCAGTGGCAAGACAGTGATGTGAAGCCATCCCGATGTTATGTTAGCCCCATTCACCACCATCTCTGCCAGCTGAGCACTGCTAAATACACTCTCATATTGTCTAATAACTGGCAGATCAAAACTGAGCTCTATAACAGAAATGGAACGTTATATTGTTACTAGCCTGAAAATAACTTCTGACAACTCAAATACTGGCTTGTCCTGAAATTGTGAGATTTAGAAAATTGTTCTGTTTTGCGAACTGTGTCCTTAAAGTAAAAAGAAGTGGGGATCGTGCAATCGGTTCTGAAGTCTGCCCAACAGTAAGACTGGCTAGGTTTATTGTTAGAAATCAAATGAAGGCTTAAATTGTTTTACTGGGAAGAGGGTGCATTTGGAGGCAATAACAATGGCCTGTAGGTTAACCGTAGAGAACGTCAGTCCCCAGAGTCTGATAAAAGTGTTGAAGATTTCCAGTCATAAATATCTGTGTTAGAACTTCTCCCTGTAGGTCTAAGATGAAAAAATATTTGGACTCTCAAGTATAGACAATTGTAATTCTCCCTAGATGCAAGATCTGTGTGATTCATATTGTAGGCAATACAGAGGAAGGCATGTTGGAAATCACGTTTATAAGCTTTCCCAAAAAAATCAATGAATGCCTCAAACACTGTTTATAGTCTAGCTGGATCTGAGTGAGAGGACCAGCTAGAAATCAAAATGTCTCTAAGGTTCACCATCATGGAATGCAAGAGGGAATTTGTGTTTGGATTGAAAAGATCAAATTTATGAAGTGTTAGGAGAAAGCTGGAAGAGTCATTTAACTTGTGCAATAGAAGAAAAGTCTCAGGGAAAAGGCTCACTGTGAAAGACTATTCTAGCTTATTGGATTGAGAAAAGAACAGATCAGGAATAGAATCTTGGAAACTAAGATTTACAAAGGATTGATTCTTGGAAAATTGAATATCTATTTAAAGGACATTATAAAACTTGCCCATGTCTTTTTTTAATTGTTTTAAAATAAAAAAACTAGGTAAGCCATTCTATGGTTTAAAAAGTAGGTTGCCTCAATGATAGTGTTTAGTTAATAGTTTTCTTGGTATTTGTTACTGTAAACAGCTTAAAACATTAAATATGGATATACTATTCAGCTATGAACTGGAAGTTCAAATTTCTTTTCAAAAGTTATCAATATCTACAAAGATCACAACACTTGTCTCAATGTCTCACAGGATGAGTCTAGTGCAACTCAGAGAAAGATATAGATGTGTACAGGACAGTCGGATAATCTGCATATGTTCAGAATCTGATGTCAGCAAATGTTATTATTCTAGAAAATGCTTGACCTAGAATTTAGTTCAAACCTTTGAAGTAGAAGCTTTAACAAAAATAATAAGACACAGAAATTATGGTGTTTAAAAAATTTAGTCCTGTTATTGTGAAATATGCAGGACTTTTTAAGCAATTAAGACCTTATTTTGGATACTTCAGCCAAAAGAAACAAAGGTAAGTGATTTAAGTGTTCTGACCCAGCCCAGACTGCCAAGTTTATGTTATGATCCTGACAAGACCACCAATATTGTTCTCATCCAGGGCGTGATCCCCAAATTATGTTAGATCTAGTTAGGAACCAGCAACCTAAAGGTGAGATCCATGGGATTCACGAAAAGCATAGAGTCACAGGATTCCATAGTTTTGAATGAACAACAATACTTTACTATAAAGTTAGAGTTGTAATACAATTTACAATAAGTGCACAATTTCTTTCTTCCAACTCAAACTGAGGTGTTTACTATAGATTACGTATTGTGATCAAACACCTCACAGTGATTTTCAAATGGGAAATGCAATCAAAACAGAATCACATAAATTTCTCAGTAGATTTCCCCAGACATTAATGACACAGTGGGTTTTCAAATCTCATTAAATTTCACAAGGGATGACAATACTGCACTTTTACTGATCGGACCTTAAAACACCGTCTCAAGAGCTGCTCCATCATGGATTGCTGCAATGTCTGTTCCTGTTCCAATTGACCGTCCTTCTGTTTTGAGTTTGCATTTATCTGATCTCTGATACTGCACACCCAGTACTTATTCACAAGCTTAACTCTAGCTGGCTTCACTGATCCACATATAGAGTCATACAGCACGGAAACAGACTCTTCGGTCCAACTCGTCCATGCTGACCAGATATCTAAAATAAATCTAGTCCCATTTGCCAGCATGTCCCTTGGTTTTCCCTGATCTCGAATCTTGCTGAGTTGTTTGAAGAAAATATTGGTTAGGGTCTTTTCAATCTCCACTTACTCAGTTCCACTAGTATTTGCAAATGTCTTCCAAGCTTTTCATGGCTCCCCCAGCACAATGCCTTTGACCTTCCAACTTTCTCAGCTATAAGAATTCTCCTGAGTCCTGGCTGCTTTCCAAATCCTAGAACTTATTCCTGAGTTTGTTCTCTAACAGCCCAGAACCATCAAACTGTCATTGACTCCTTTCCTGCACAATAGGCTAAATATTAACACTCTTGGTGTGGAGCATGCCCATGTCTCCGTCTCTTTCTCTAACTATCTGTGTCCCTCGAATTGCTTTTCAGTAATCCCCAAACTGATTGAGTGACCTGTTGCAAATCCTGTAATAAGCTCTGCTCTTATTCCATGGCACAATGGAATGTTGGTACCCAATGACTGGATCTCTGACTGTAATAATGTAGCCATTTCGAGTGCTGTCTTTCAGGCTCAAAGAATCCTGAGGAAAAGAAGGATTCACCACACAAGTAATGCCATTGGCTCATCACCTCTTTAATTGGTCTCATTCAGATTTGCTGATTTAACATTTTCATGCAGTTTGATTAGGGGTGGCACGGTGACTCCATGGTTAACACTGCTTTGTCACAGCGCCAGGGAATGGGATTCAATTTCACTGGCAGGTGACCATCTGTGAGAAGTTTGCACATTCTTCCTGTGACTGCATGGATTTCCTCTGGGTGCTCCAGTTTCCTCCCACAGTCCAAAGATGTGCAGGTCAGGTGGATTGGCCATGGGAAATTGCCCATAGTATCCAGGAGATGTGCAGGCTAGGTGGATTAGTATATGCACGGTTACTAGGATAGAGTAGGGATGGATGTGGGTGGGATGCTCTTCAGAGGATCGGAATGGACACGATGGGCCTGCTTCCCCATTGTAGGGATTCGATGGTTTTGCTGTCTCCAACTACTTTTCTGTTCCGATTTCCTGCTATCTCACTGAGACTGAATGTGCAGTGAGATTTTTATGGTTACAAGAGCTAAGTGCTGCATGACAGAATGTTCCTGCACTTGGGAAACCAGTAATGAAAGATTTAAAGTCTTGGTGTTAAATTTTGGGTGCAACTAATCATTTGGTGTGACTTCAGCGAAAGGCCCATGGGTACACTCACGAAGCAAAATGAAAGGTGATTCTCTAGCATTACCCAGGGCCCTTGCACAGAGGTTCCTGATGAAATTCAATCCAACACTACCCAATGCAAGTATCTTTCAGATAATACCAGCTGTCCATTTTATCTCTTGGGATTTTAATTCAGTGAAAATAAATCAGCAGTGATGTAAAATAGCCTGCTGATTTCCTATCGCCTGTTTTACGTGATCACATAAAAGCTAAAATGAGCTCCTTGTTGCCACAGGAATTGACAGGCAGGTTGGCGATGGATGCCAGCTCACGGCTGATGCCATCCACCACCTGAAGATGGCAGTGCTCATACCTGATGTCGTGCACCGTGAGGATGCTCGGGTGAGCAGTGAAATCCTGTCTGCGTGTACCCCTGCTCAGACAAAATTTCACATCAGCCCCAAGGTCCTGAACCTCCATCCCTCAGGAGACTGTGTCCCACAAGCTAAGCCAGCTCCTGAACGTGTGCAGTTTGTTCTTCCGCCTCTCGAAATACTAGTTTCTACACAGGCTGTTGCTGCACACCATCCACCTTGACTCTTACATCCACTGCCCGGGCACGCCTTGGCATGCTTATATCCCGCTGGGTGGTGGGGATCCCCAGTGGAAGGCTCTCTAAGTGGGAGTCCTCCCTCTTTTCCTCAGGGTCCTGGGGGTGGAAGGTGTTGCACACACCAGTCCCGTATCCCCACAGGTTGTGGCTGGTCATGGACTCCCAGCACAACTGTTTATTTTGTGGCGCTGCGGAGTCTGTGGACCATACTGGTTACGGGCAGTTGCATTCCCTCTCTCAGTTATTTGAGAAATAGTCTGTTGTGGTTCTGCTTGCGCTTCAGCCTCCTGCTCCTGATCTTTGGGCACCTGGCGCAGAGGGGCGTGGGCAGATTGGAGGATCTTCTCATGGGTCTGCCCCTGGGTCTGGCCAGGATGGTGATAAACAGGTCCAGAGGGCAGGCCATGGAGGAGGCTGTCTTGGCCAACTGCCTGCCCCCTTCCCTGGCTATTTTCATGCCTGGGTGTGATTGGAGAGGGAGTCAATGGCATCCATCAGTGCTCTCAAAGCCTTTCGAGAGGGGTGGGCACCGTGGGGCATACAGTGCTTTATTCCCCACTCCAACTGCATTTTGACTTAGTCCCCTCCCTCTCTCCCTACCCCCCCCCCCCCCCTCACTTTCTGATGTTAGCAGGCTTTGCTTGTTAATATACAATTGGCCTTATGGATGATTTCCTGGTAGTGGATAAAAGTATATATCGTAAAGTCTATTCATGACAGTTTCATTTTTCTGTCTCACCATATATAAAACTATAAAGGCAGGTGAATTGGAGAAAACAAAAGAAAATTAATGGCGCTATTGGCCGTCCTAAGAAAAAGAAACATACTGTTGGTCACATGGACGTTTTCCTGGTGGAAAGAGTATATTAAAAAAAAAGGCAGTGTCAGGGACCATCTTGCGCTGCAGTGGTAGTGTCCCTACCCCTGGGCTGGGGAGGCTGGGCTCAAGTCCCACTTTCTCCACAGCCAAGTATTAACATTGCTGAATGGGTTGATTAGGAAAAATAGGTTAAATTGTCCTTACCATTGAACCAGGAGGCCACTTGGCCCATAGGTGTGTAATTACGTACATGAACAGGTTGATCAAATGTATCTAAAATATGCTGCAGGGGAGAAAATGCTTGAATTCTCCTCCAACTCCATTTTGATTTTGTCCCTTCCCTCTCTCCCTACCCCACCGTCTTCACTTCTGATGGCATGCATTGCCCCTTGTGAATATTTAATTGACTGCACAGGTGATTTATTTGGTTTTATTTATTTATTTATTGTCACGCATATTTTGTTACATAATACCGTGAAAAATGTTGTATGGTGTCGCCACTCTCCGGCTTCATCTTAAAACGCAGAAAAATAAACCAAAGCATGGAATATAAAGGCAGAAGAATAAAGAAATGAAGAAAAAGTGTTCAACTTTACAGTCCTTCATGTTAAGTGCTCTGTCACAGGCCATGGGCATGGTGGCCAGGCATGAGTGCCTTAGCTGTAATGAAAGTCACCACTCTTCAGCGCCATCTTGCCTCCACCGGTGCCCTTACCACTATGAGTCCTTGACGGGCCTTGCCAATACAGATGCCACTGGGTGCTGCCCAAACTGGGCGGTGGGATGGCCCAAACTCAACTCCACCTCCGCCATGAGTCCGCTTTGGGCCCACCTTGCCTAACGCAGCTGCTTGTCACAGGGTCTCATGCTGGGTCCAAACTCGACGGTAGTTAGTAATTTAACACAGGAAAAATAATACAAGGAAACAAACACGGTGAGTATTTTTTGGTGGGAAAGTCCCTCAATTGTGCATCATAGCACTTCTGAGTAAGGAAAGGAAAGTACTCCTTTCACACACCACTGAATAGTATTTCCACCATGAGAATGAAATAACATGGACTCTTTGATTTCACACTTCAAAAGTAACACATTTCAACTAATCTGCCAAAAGAGAGAGAAACCTAATTCGATTGTTTAGCACCGGAATGTTCTGTGCGCTGTTGCACATCCAAACTGGTGTCCTGGCTACACATGCACAGCTCTCACTAACCTGCCACACAGTATCTTAGATAATACAGTGTGGAGCTGGAGGAACACAGCAGGCCAGGCAGCATCAGAAGAGCAGGACA
>NW_025976692.1:0-7305 GCF_021869965.1 Rhincodon typus | reverse complement strand
ATTTTAAATTAGAAACTCAAAAATATAAAGCTCCAGTCTTTTCCATTCCCATGATTATCTCACTATTGCCAAATTTCAAGAGCCAATTCATCTATATGACAACTCAAGTCGAGACAGCACACTTCTTTTAAATGGAACATTCACTCAAACACTTTTACTATTATCAATGAACCAATTTAATAGAGCAGCATTAACTTTTCCATCACTCTAAATTAGTGCTGAGCAGTAGATATTGTACATTACGGAGTACAAGATGTCTAATAATATAAAACAGTGCATCTTCCAAACCACCAAAGCCAATGCCACTGGAGCTCAATCAGCAGCTAAGATGTCAGAGGCCATTTTCAAATTGTGGAGAACTCAGATGTGATGTGTTGCTTAGAAAATCAGTTCTTTTCAACGTCATTTAAAGTTTCTATTATGCTGCTTCAGGTGTTGTCGAAGGCAAGAGGTACAAGACTACTGTTCGGTGAGGGCGTGCAGTGGGGGTGAGGAGAGAGATCCCCAAAATTCTTTGCACGTTTCAGTTTGTTCTTCACAGGGTGATGCCTAGTCAATCAGTGTGACATATTAAGAGAAAACATGGGCACCATGAAAAGGTAGCTGTCAGCCCCTGTGACATATAATTTATTTATTTAGATGCTGAAAATGTCAGTATCAATCACTTATGCTTACTTTCCCTGGTAAATCGGGGGTATGCTTGGCTTGCGTTCTTTGTAGAAGCATTCCTGAGGATCGTAATTGATCATTGTTACTTGTAGGAGTTTCCTCACTCATTAAACTTAGAGTACGCTGGGAACATTACAGCAGGGAGGCATAGACTGGAGAGGAGTACAAGTGCACAACCATCCTTTCAGTCCATAAGCTTTCATAAATTACATAAAAGGCAATGAGAAGAGTTTGTTTTTATCACAACAGTGCCTATAATAAAAGGCCTGCACATTCAGCCAGCTGGCAGCGAAATGTAGGATTAGTCAAAGGTTTAGTGATATCTGCTCAGTTGGCAGTTTAATTTCACCAACGTAATGGAGGATTTGAGACATTGCTGTTTTGTCCATTTACTGAAAATAGCAGTATTAAGAATGATTGAATATTGATTGTATCTTTCCAAATGTGGATTTGATTTTAAGAAATCATTTTCAAAACTGTGTAACACCAAAGTGAAGCAATGGTGTCAGACATTTTTACTTGAAAAATTGAAAACATTACAACAGGCGCAACATTAAAGCATTACGGATTTAGTCTTGGTTTTCCATGAGCATATAAGTATCAGTAGAAGTAATCCCATTGACAGCATGTGAATGGATCGGCTGGTTCTCATCCTCAGTTTTATTCCAAGCTACCCTCTGAAATAGCAAGTATCCATGTAGACATGTCAGGAAAATGGAGAACAGACACAAGCTACGAGGATAAGAGGACAACCATTCTGTTTTCTACGTAACTAGGAATATCGATGGAGTCAAAATGTTTGCAGAGGTAACAAAGGGCTAATGTTATTGACATGGTAACACATGGATCTCAAGAAGACGTTTGATCGACGTCAGACATGAGAGAAGTTATAGGTCATGGTGTGAAACGAACAGTGGCAACATGGATACAAAGTTGCCTGAGTGATAGGAAAAAAAAGAGAAGAATGGACAATGGTTACTGTATATTTTACAGATTGTAGGAAGTTTCGTATTGGAGTTTCATGGGGTGAGGTATGGCGGCCCTGTTTCTGCTGAGAAATATTTTGTGCGCAGGGGACAATTTCGAAGTTTGCGTATGAGATTAAATTGGAACAACTGTAAACTGACAGGAAGGTGATATTTGGTGGACTGGGTAGATAACCGGCAGATGAGGTTCAATGTACAACGTTATGCACTTGGGTCAGAAAAGACAATACAAAAGAGGTACAACTCGAGAAAGGAACAGAGGGACCTGGGTATGTGTACACATACGCACAGAACATTCATGATGGCTTGCAACAGATATTTTTCCCTGATTCCTATATATTCCAGTTTTGCTAGGGCTTCTTTTTTGTCATACTCAGTCATGCTGCCTTGACATCAAACGCAGTCACCCTCACTTCCCTTCAAAAAATAAAGTTGGCAAAGATGATGCTTTGCCAGCATTTCAACACATCACCATGTAACATGGAGACAGCATTACAATATTTTGCTAATGTAATACTATAAACAAGTTGGTTAAACCATTGCACCACTTGCAAAGCAATTAGTTTTTCTGTTAACTGGAGGATTTTCCATATTAAAACATGCTATATAGATGAAAGCAGTTGTAGAAAATTAAAATCTTAAAATAAGGGTTTTTCTAAACTTAATTTGCAATGTACTGTGACAGCTTTCAAACTGTAACTCAATTAATTTCAATATTATGTTCATATTTTGTCCAAATTACAGATGAGAAGTCACAGCCCACATCAAAGAGACTGCAGCTTCTAATCAGAATACATCTGTTCCAGTGAAACAAATTAAAAACAGCAAATTAACAAAGCCGATCTTGACCATAAGCTATACTTAACATGAGTAAAATTGGTTTCCAAAAATTAATTGCATAACATAAAACCCTGACCTTGACTTAGAGATAGCACTTGTGTCCCTGAACTAAATCAACCAATGTCTTCAATGCTGATCACTAAGCCAGTGTTTTTTGTTTTAAATCAGCCTGTTCAGACATATGATGAAACACGTAGTAGCTAAGACTTGAACCCAGGCCCTCCTGGCTCAGAAGCAGGACACCAACTCGATGCCACAACAGCCCCCGAAGCCAGTGATCCTTGAGGAAGGAAAAGGCATGTAGTCACTTGGGAATGAATAAATCCTGTTCAGCTTTGATGTTTCCCCACAGAAAATCAGCAGCTCATGGCCTAAGTTCACTCTTTCACAATGGGGACTTAATTAATATACCAAAGGGTTTCTGCTTTCTATTTGCTATCACAAGGAAGCTGTCTAAGGCAAGGGCAAAAACGGGCTAAAAGAGAAAAACAAAGCAATTGAATAATTTTGACCAATTACTTCCCTTGACGCGAATCCACAGCTCAGCAAAAGGTGATATTTACCACAAAGTGGAGACATGAGGGTCACCTAGGAATATTTGTAAAATTCACCTATCAAGAGCGTTCAAAGACTGGAATTTAAGCAGTGGTAGAGTCAATAGTTATACAGCACAGAAACAGACCTTTCAGACTAACTTGCTCAGGCCAAGCAGGTTTCCTAAACTGAACTAGTCCCATTTGTCAGCATTTGGCCCATATCCTTCTTAACCCTTGCTGTCCATGTCCCTGTCCAATTGTCTTTTAAATGCTTTGATTGTACTCATCTCTGATGGTATTTGGGAAGGAATGCATGGAGCTATGTTAAACTATATTAGTTTCACAATTTCTAACATCAATACTGGTTGCCATTGGGCAGCATCGATACAGTGTCCAAATAATCACCAAAATTACCGCAATAAATTTTAAATCAAACTGTCAACTTGCAAAGGCAAAATGTGGCTCCACAATAAATTTAATAAGCACAATTTTTTTTTGGTCAGGGTGAGAGAAATGTTCATGAATGGTCACATTATTGTGTGAAGAATTTCCAGTTTCCACAATGTAATTCTCTTTCTCATTGAGGATTAGAAATTAACATGACAGACAGGATGCTGCAAGAACACAGCAAGCCAGGCAGCATCTGGAGGAGAGGAGAAGTCAATGTTTCAGGTATTACCATTCTTCAGGGCTGGTTTTGGGCTCGGGTGAGCTGCAGATGGGGGTGGGGGTAGGAATGGTAACAGAATGGTGGTGATAGGTGGACACCAGTCGTAGGTACGACCTGGTTGGTCAATGTAAGGGATTAATCCTGCAAGGGACAGTCAAGAGGTGGAAAGGAATGGAGGACATGGAGCTGGAAAGGGAGCCAGGGGACAAATGGAAAGGTTATTTGAAATTAACGAACTCAATGTTGATTCCACCGGCTATATGGGGGCCGAGGTGGAAGACAAGGTGCTCTGAATTGCTGCGACACCGGAACAGGCAGAGGACAGACACGTGGGGCGGGGAGGGAGGGTTGAAGTGGCCAGTGACAGGAGGTTAGGCTGGCCATTACAGGCCAGGTGAAAATGCTCAGTGAGAAGGTCACCTACTCTACGTTTGGCCTCACCGATGTACAGAAGACCACATCGGGAGCACCAGATGCAACAGACAAGGTTGGAGGAGATGCAGGTGAAGCTGTGTGGGCAGGTATTGCATCTTTTACAGTTACAGGGGAAGATGCTAAGTAATAAGTCTCCCACTCCAAAGCTGGCTGTTGCCCAAAATTCTTTAGCATGCCAGCAGAAAATATGGTGAGGTCGTGAAATTTTCTGGTATTCTGGTGAGAATAGCGAACAACAATTTACTGCATTCCATTTTATGTTTAACTGGACATTTCAATATTGAGTTATCAGCTACGCATTCTCTTGTGCAATATTTTCTCAGACTCAAATGATAAAATATTTCGAAAAGCTACAAATAACTGAGTCAACCTTTATTAAGATCATCATTACACATTAACTGCACAAAGGTGATGTCATTACAATACCTCATGACTGAAGGGATAATGAGAGGGGTAAAGGGCTCCAAAAAATGGTTTTCAAGGCCATAACGTGAAATTGGAGTTTAAATGACCATTAAACATGGCTTAAATTATACTTGCAGTTCATGATGTCATCTGAACCCCTTGATAAGGCTGCTTCCTTTTAATGTTGACATCCATCCCTGTCTTTTTAACATCATCCAGAAAATCAATCATGAAGAATTACTTGCCTCCAGGCCTGTAGACAACATCGTCCTCTGTCACAAATTAAGTTATGTCACTGGTCTCTGCTGTCTCATAATGCGATTTCTTTTTTGGTGGTTTCTTTATTTTTGACTTCTTCCCAGCATCCTCATTCGGAGCACTGTCCTTGTCATTTTCTTCATCTTCAGTGTGGTCACTTTCTGCAGAAATCTCAGCACCTCTTTCAAAGTACAGCTGTGACATGGCCTGGAATGCTCATTCTCTCCTTTACCCTTTCTCTCTCTCTCTTTCCGTGTCCCGATCACCATCTTTCTCTTTGTCTGCCGTCATGATTCGCCACGTTCCTTCCTCTGTCCTCTCACGACTTGGCCTCCGGGAAAGGTAGACACTAAGCCTGGGCTTCAGTCTTCTGAATTTAATGCTCAATTCCAGGAAAAATCCAGCCACTCGAACAACCCCAAAATGTTCCCAATGGCTGGGGAAGAAATGACAAAGAGAAGTGGATTACAAAATGATGTTCACAAAACAGTACATTCAAAATATGTACCTATCCACCGAGCTGAAAGGTAGCAGGAAAGAAGAACAAAAGGAAAAGAAGTGCTATCTATCACAATGACATAGAGCTTGCCAGTTGAAAATCAGCATTTTCTCCTGAGTCCCAGTAGAATCAAGGTGGAAGTAATCCAGGTTTGAACTGGTTGAACCCAAGAGACAATTTACTTTTCGCTTCTTCTATAATGATAGCAAAATCACCTCCATTCAGCTTCATCTGTGACAAAGATGAAGAACTTTGCCAAATAAAGGACTTGTTTCTTCTCATATTCCCTTTCATAATGTGCATGCCTAACAATCCAACACTGCATTTATATTGTAATCGAACTTCACTGATGCTTATCACAGATTTGATTAGCAAGGGAATCAAAAGGTTACGGGGAGAAGACAGGAGATTGGAGTTGAGAAAACAGAAGATTGGAGCGAACAAACATGTCAACCATGATCAAATGTTGGAGCAGACTTGATGGGCTGAAAGGCCTAATTCTGCTCTTATATCTGATGCGCTTATCATCGTTTTTGTTAATAAAATACACACCTTTGCCAAATTCTACTCACCAGCTAGACACGATCAGGTAACTTTGATCCCACTGTCATTCAACAGGTGTTGAGGAAAAAAAAAATATTAAACTCAATGCATGTTGTACAGTTTAAATCACGCTCAGAATTGACTGCAGATGAACAGTGTTATGTTGTCACCTGTAGTCACAGTCAGCTTGACAGCATCCTTGATTCAGTTAGTAGGCCATTGATTCATGCCTCGTTTCAACGCTGCAACGTGGATCAAGCTAAAATTTCAAAGGCACATTGCATTGCGAAAGATGCTATCCTTCACAGGACACATTTAAACAAGAGCATGGCTGCATCTGGTGTACATTACAGACCTGATGGATATATGCAAAGAGCAGCAGGGAGTTCTACCCTGGCCATCGTTCTTCCCTCAAACACAACCAAAACTAGATGAACTATACACTTCATTGCTATTTAGAGTCATAGAATCATACAGCATGGAAACAGATCTCTCAGTGCGATCAGTCCACGATGAACATAATCCCAAACTAAACTAGTCCCACCTGCCTACTCCTGGCCCCTATCCGCCTCCAATCCGTTCTTGTTCAAGTACCTATCCAAACGTCTTTTAAACGTTGCAGCTGTACCCACATCCACCACTTCCACAGAGCGTTCATTCCACACACAAACTACGTTTTATACACAAAAAATGCCTCTCATGTCTTTTTTAAATCTCTCTCCTCTCATCTTAAAAATGTGTCTCCTTGTCTTGAAACGACAACTACTATTAACTCTATCTATACCCCTCATTATTTTATAAACTTCTATCAGGTTGTGTCTCAACCTGTTACGCTGAAGTGAAAAAGGTCCCAGCCTTTCCAGCCTTTCTTTAAAGCTCAAACATTCCATATCTGGCAACATCCTGGTATATCTTTTCTGAACCCTCTCCAGCTTAATAATATCCTTCCTCTAACTGGGTGACCAGAACTGGACCCAGTATCCCAGAAGAGGCCTCACCAATGTCCTGTACAACCTCCACATGACTTCCCAACTCCTTTCCTCAAAGAGCTGAGCAATGAAGGTTAGTTCAGTGCACATTTAACTGGATGACAGAGACCTGATTTTTGAACCAATTCCTGATACCTAAATAATTTTGGACTTTACTGAGAGATGCAATAAAAGTACATAAATAAACATTCTTCTTTCTAACTGTGCCAAAGAGTCTATCCTTGAACTTCTAATGAAGGAACTAACTGGAAGCTTGCCATCTCATGACTGAAACAGTAGACTCGTTTTTCCTACATTGAATGCAAGAGTGTTCTGATTTGTCCAAGCCGGTGTTTGGTGATCTCTGATCCTCGGCACCCTCATTTAGAGCATCACTCCACATGTCTTTTAAAAACAGTACATGAATATTGCCTGAACTGATTGTAATGAAGACCCTCTCGAGCTGAATCACCAATGTAGTAGAATCTGAAGAAAT
>NW_025976691.1:0-7306 GCF_021869965.1 Rhincodon typus | reverse complement strand
TGATGAAGGGTCTGGGCCCAAAACGTCAGCCTTCCTGCTCCTCTGATGCTGCTTGGCCTGCTGTGTTCATCCAGCTCTACACCTTGTTATCAAGGAAAAGTTGTACTCTCTTTAAGTTATCTTTCTTTATTTTTCATTTTATTTTACATCGATGAGAATGGCGCCATGCATCGTGACGGTACACACTTTTCACTGTATTTTGTATTGAATACATGTGACGATAAATGGTAAATGAAATAAATGTTATCCACTCATACACTGAAACAGGAGTCAGGCTGTGGAACACAACTGCTCATTTGCATTGTATGGGATCCATCCTTTCAACCTCTCCCCTCGCCTGAGGCATGGTGACCCTAGATTAAACTCACCACCAGTCGTCTCTCTCTCTCTCTAAGGAAAGGGCAGCCCTACAGTTTGGTAACACTATGGCGACTTGACTTGAATTGCCATACATATATATGAACAACTTTGGATGCTGGAGTTCTCAGACTAAAAGTGCTGGAGATATACAGCAGGCCCGACAGCTTCTGTGTACAGAGAAATGGAGTTAACACTTCGAGGCCAGTAACCCTTCTTCAGACCTGACAGTACCTTGGGAAAAAAAATGGCATTAATGCTGAAGACGAGATGGCGGGGAGGTGAGGTGAGTGGATAGGCGGAGATGGAGACCAAAGGCAGACAGAGAGAGAGAGATATGAGAATGGTAGACAGACAAGGAGGTTGTTGATAGTAAGTAGGACAGAAGAGAAGCTGAATAAGTAATAATGAGTGCAAAGAATATGAGGGAAAGAGTTAGCTGTGCAATCGTGTAATGACAAGACTAGGGTAGGTGGGTGATGCAATATTTTTCCATGTAACCTGTTCAAAGGTGTTATTCCCTCAATTCTGAAGCAGGTGGCATTGAACTTAGGTCAAAAACAGAAGTTGCTGGAAAATCTCAGCAGGTCTGGCAGCATCTGTGAAGAAGAATATCAGAGTTAACATTTCCGGTCCGGTGACCATAAGACATAGGAGCAGAAATTAGGCCATTCAGTCCGTTGAATCTGCTCCACCATTCAATCATGACTGATAGATTTCTCAACCCCATTCTCCCGCTTTCTCCTCGTAACCCTTGATCCCCTTGAAAATCCAGAACCTATCTATCTCCATCTTAAATATACTCAATGACCTGGCCTCCAGCGCCTTCTGTGGCGGTGAATTCCATAGACTCACCACTCTCTGGCTGAAGAAGTTTCTCCTTATCTCCGTTCTAAAAGGTCTTCCCTTTACTCTAAGGCTGTGCTCTCAGGCCTTAGTCTCTCCTACCAATCGAAATACCTTCCCAACATCCACTCTGTCCAGGCCATTCAGTATTCTGTAAGTTTCTTCATCAGAACTGCTTTGTTTTCCCTTTTTATTGAGGACGATGTTGGCCAAGCGGAGGAGGGTGGTGGTGGGTGGGGACGGTTCAGGTCTTTGCTCCAGGAAGAAGCAGAGACCCTCCTGGTGGGGAATGGGTTTGTAAAGGGATTGCACGTCCATGGTAAAGAGGAGAGGGCTGGAGCCTGCAAACTGGAAGTTTTGAAACCAGAAGCGTCAGAGGAATCACGGATGTACGTGGAAAGGGATTGGACCAATGGAGCGAAGACTGAGTCAAGGTAGGAAGAGCCGAGTTCTGTCAGGCAGGAGCAGGCTGAAACAAAGGGTCTGCCCAGACAGTCCTGTTTGTGGATTTTTGGAAGGAGTTATAAGTGAGCTGTGCAGGGCTGGGGGACCATTAGCTTGGAGGCAGTGCGGGGGAGATCACCAGATGAAATAAGATCAGTTACCGTAGTTGATACAATGGCCTCATGTTTCATGGTGGGGTCATGGTCCAGGGGAAGATAGGAGGAGGCATCTGAGAGCTGGCGCTGAGCCTCTGTAATATACGACAGCACCCTTATCGGCAGGCTTAATAACAAAGTCAGGGTTAGCTCTAAGGGCACGGAGTGCAGTCAGTTCAGAGGGAGATAGGTTGGATTTGGTGAGGTGGGGGCAGAGAAATTGAGACGACCAATATCACATTTTGAGTTCTGAGGGTCATCAGATCTGAAACGTTAGCTCCGATTCTTTTTCTTCACAGATGCTGCCAGATCTGCTGATCTTTTCCAGCAACTTCTGTTTTCATCCCTGATTTACTGCATCTGCAGTTCTTTTGGTTTTTATTGAACTTTGGTCTCCTGGCTCGAAGGTAGGGACACTGCCACTTCATCACAAGAGCCCTACTCTCACTGGAGTAAAGCAGTGATCTCCACTGAGCATTAGCAGCTCTATGTGCCCCGTTGAGCATATCCTTCTCATCTTTCTAAGGGAGTATCATCCCGAACACTACAGTGTGAAATGGGGTGGTAATGAGGAAGCAGCTGATTTCCTGAGAGCAGCTATCTATGCAAAAATAGATGCTCACCCACAGTGAGATGCGCTTGTATGAGCTTATATGAGCATTTGCTTCAGCAATATTTCAAACTTGGGGAAATAGTTATGGTTGAATCAGAGATAGTAGGAACTGCAGATGCTGGAGAATCCGAGACAACAAGGTGCAGGGCTGGATGAACACAGCAGGCCTGCTGTGTTCATCCAGCCCTGCACGTGGTTGTCTCGAAATAGTTATGGTAACTGCTTTTAAAAATAAATGATTAGACTAACAATTCAACAAAACAGCTGAACCAAATGTCTTATGATCAGCAAGTTACCGCTCATAAATATAGAATATTGGACTGGAAAGATCTGAAATTCTTTTTGTTACATATCACATGTGGGAAAGTAGGACTGGTAAAAGTACTGACATATTTCAGGCAGTACAGAATTGATGGGCTGAAGGGTCTATTCCGTCATGTCTTGGAAGTACATCTTTTGGAAAATCAGAAACAAAATTGATCTGAAACCAAGCAAGCTCCACATCACTGTTCAAATATAGAGATAAAGAGATAACTTTTTACTGAAATTCCTCTCACTTGAATGATGGTTGTCTGCACATAATTTTAATTAAAATTGCACAAAATTGTCTTTAACTTAAATTTGAAGACCACATTCCATAACATTCCTCTTCATTTCCTCATCTATTTACCAATATGTCTCTAAGTGCTTGTGGCAAATTAATGGTTATACACCAATATAGTGAAATAAACCCAGAAAGAAGTCAATCAATGAACAAGGACAATTTTATTTCAAACCAGCATCTATTAATCAATTAGGTATGAGTACCACTTAAAATTATGGATCAGGCATAGTTATAAAGAAATACTTACAAAGATCAAAGGATAGAAACGTTGAAAATGGGAGCAGGAGTAGACCATTCAGCCCTTCGAGCCTGCTTCACCATTCAATGTGGCCAATGACAGATCATCTTATTCAGTTGCCTGTTTGCATTTTTGCCCCATGGTATTTGATCTCATTAGTCCTGCAAAGTATATTGAACTCCCTCTTGAACCATTCAGTGTTTAAATCTCAACTGCTTTGTTGTGGCAGAAAATCGGATAGGTTCACTACTCAATGGGTGAAGCTTTTTCTCATTATCTCAGTCCCAAATGGCCTACCCTGTAACCTTAGACTGTAACCCCTGCTTTTTAGACTCTCCCTGGAACATTCTTCTTGCGTTTACACTGTCTAGTTCTCCCTCATTCCTTAACTCCAGTGAGTATAATCCTAACCAATCCAATCTCTCCATCGAGGATGGGGACAAATTTTTAACACTGATAAGGCTTTATAATCGCTATGGTTTTTATAAATTTCAAATTATTGGTCTTCTTACTCAGTTGGCTGAATGGCTGTTTCGCCAACAGTATGGGTCCAATTCCCAGTCTGGCTGAGGTTAAAATGAAGGACTGTCCTCCTCAACCTCTCCCGTTAAACCACCGACAGTCATCACTCTAATGAGTGAGCAGTCTTAAAGTCTAGTAAGGCCTTAGTGGTTTTATTATGCGGCATTTCGGGCCTTTTAGACAGATTTATAATTCAAAAGCCACTCAATTCATGTAAACAGAGGGTAATTTCCCTTTCCAATTAACAAAACAAAGCTCTTCAGATTGTTTGCAACAATTTAGATGTAGCTTTTGTCTGGAAACAATGGGGAAAAGTCACACAATATCTACAAAGATGACCTTGTAAACTATCCCTGGTGAGATCGCCAGCTGCTGTTTGCTATGTTTGTTTAAGTGCCTGGAAGACAGATTGCTGTGCAATCCGTTAGCAGCACAACCCATGATGGGACCACTTTAGTCACCCATTGTTCTCTTAGCCTCACATCGGAGCAATGCCAATGAGCAACTCATATCCAAGTCCACGCATGAACATTGGCAACCAAGCCACTATATAATCTATCATCTCCAAGCCTTACAGACAAAACCGCTGAATGGTAGGACAGCTCCCAAAACCTCAATCCAACACTAAAGAATTCAGCTTGTACACATTTGCCACTTCCTGAAGCATAGTTACTGTCACAGACAATCAATTTTGATCAACACTCATACATGATCCATTATGTATTTTAATTAACCTGTTCGGGAAGAAAAGGGACCTGTAATGTTAATTCTGTTTCTCTCACCACAAACGCTGCCAGACCTGCTGAGTTTCTCCAGCATTCTATGTTTGTTTCAGATTTCTGCAGTATTTTGTGCCTTAATCTACTATTGCTACCTTTAATTTTCTTGCCTTCTTTTCTCTTGTCTTTCCTGCTTGTGTTTTGCATAAGCATTTTGTTGGGGACATTTGACATTGCTCTAAGCTGGTGGTGAAGAAGGCAAATGGTTCTGAAGAAGGGTCATTGGACTCGAAACATTAACTCTGTTTTCCTCTCTACAGATGCTGCCAAACCTGCTGAGTTTCTCCAGCTGTTTCTGTTTCAGATCTTCAGCATCTGCAGTTATTTGTTTTATTAAGGTAACTGGTGTGTTGGCCTTCACAGTGAGAGGATTCGAGTACGAGTCTTGCTGCAAATGTATGGGGCCATGGTGAGACCACACCTGGAGTATTGTGTTCAGTTTTGGTTTCCTTACCTGAGGGAGGTTAGAAACATAGAGGATAGGAGAGGGAATAGGTGATTCGACCTCTCGAGACTGCTCCGCCATTCGATATGATCTTGGCTGATCATCAAACCCAATATTGACAGCAGCATGAGACAACAAAGTGCAGAGCTGGATGAACACAGCAGGCCAAGCAGCATCATAGGAGCAGGAAGGCTGACGTTTCGGGCCTAGACCTTTCATCAGAAAAAATTCCAATTCCAGCTTTGGGAAAATGTTAATTGTAAAATTGTCCTGTAATGTCTAGGGATGTGTAGGCTAGGTGGATTGGCCATGGTAAGTGTGGGGTGGCATGCTCTTCGGAGGTTCGGTGTGGACTTGATGGACAGAATGGCCTGTGCCTGAACTGTCAGGATTCCATGGATGCCCTAATCCAGCCCTCTCCCTATTCCTTGATCCCTTCAGCCACAAGAGCTATATCTGTGATTGGATGTTCTGGTGATGGAGGGAGTGTAACAAAGATTTACCAGACTGATTCTTGGGATAGCAGAATTGATGCATGAAGAGAAACTGGATCAGTTAGGACTATATTCACTGGAGTTTGGAAGAATGAGGGGGAGTTTTGCAGAGAAACTTAAAAAGTTCTCACAAACCTAGACAGGTTAAACTGATGACCAGTGAGTAAAGAACCAATGGTCACAGTCTAAAGGTACAGAGTAAAACATTTAGGACTGGCATGAGGAGAAATGTCTTTACCCAAAGAGTGGTGAGCCTGTGGAATTCACTGCCACAGAAAGTGGTTGAGGCCAAAACATTTTCAAGAAGGGATCAGATACAGTTGTAAATATCGCTGGTAACAATAATAGAAGCAGAGAAACATCAAAAATAAGAACAGGAAGAAACCATTCAGCCCTTGGATATGATCATAGCTGATCATCCAACTTATTATCTGTTCCCACATTTGTCCCATACCCTTCGATCTCTTTAGCCTTATTAATTATATCGAACTCCTTCTTAAGAACAGACAATATTCCAGTCCTAAATGGCCTAACTCATACCCTTAGACTGTGAACCCTTGGCTCTGGACTCCCGTCTCATCGGGAATATCCTTCCTGTGTTTACCTGTCTCGTTGGAATCATACAATTCAGCCCATTGACTTTCATCGGGACAGGATTCCACGGGCTCTCTAGATCAAGAGATCTAATGAAACCTCAAATTTAGGAAAATGCACGTGTTTCATGAATAAACTCTAGTTTTATAAATAAATATGAAAGGAGAAGTTGCATTTATGTAGCGCCTTTCATGAACACAAGACACCCCCATGTGCTCTTGAAGTGTCGATGCTTTCCTAACTGAAGAAACTCAGCAGCCAATTTACAAGCAGTATGCATGACAATGACCAGATGATACGTTTTAATAATGTTGGTTGAGGGATAAATATTGGCCAATAGAGCAAACCAAATTCACCTGCACTTGTTCAAAATAGTGCCATGGGATATTTAACAAACCCCAAGAGAGCAAATGTGTCCTCGCTTTGAAGTCTCATCCTACAGACAGCACCTCAAACGGTGCTGCATAGTCACATTAGCCCAGATTTCTGCATTCCAGTGGAGCGTGATTTGTAATTTCTGCCTCAGGAGTCAGACGACAGCTGACATCATCCGAATGAGAACTGCGACCTCCTGATACTCAACATTTAGAGCTGCACTGAAAGGAGCGAGGAAAGCTACAAACGATGACAGAACTGGCTGGGGAAACTCAGCAGGTCTGACGGTATCGGTGGAGAGAGAAAATGGAGTTGGCGTTTCAAGTGCAGTTCCGAAAAAGGGGCCCTGGACGCAAAATGCCAACTCTATTTCTCTCTCCACAGGCGCTGCTAGATTTCATAGAATCCCTACAGCGTGGGAGCAGGCCCTACGGCCCAACAAGTCCACACCGACCTATCCCCCTATAACACACCTAATGTACACATCTCTGAACACTACAGGACAATTTAGCATGGCCAATCCACCTAAGCTGCACATCTTTGGTCTGTGGGAGAAAACCGGAGCACCCAGAGGAAACCCACGCAGACACAGGGAGAATGTGCAAACTCCACACAGTCACATAAGGGTGGAATCGAACCCGGGTCACTGGTGCTGTGAGGGAGCAGTGCTAACCACTGAGCCACTGTGCTGCCCAGTGAGTTCTAATTTTGCCCGTTTCAGATCTCCAGAATCAACAGTTCATTGTTTCATTTTAAGAAGAGCTTCATCTTGGCCTTTTGTAGTCACCACTACTAACTTACACCTCAAAATGAAGATTAAGGGTTACTGTGACAACAAGG
>NW_025976690.1:0-7308 GCF_021869965.1 Rhincodon typus | reverse complement strand
ATGCTGCTTGGCCTGCTGTGTTCATCCAGCCCTGCACCTTGTTGTCTCAGATTCTCCAGCATCTGCAGTTCCTACTATCTCTGATTCGCCTTTCTTAAGAGATCGTTTGGTATTGAGTGGAGTGCAGAGTCTGTGTATCTGCATATATTCACAAAGCGTTACAGTTGTGTAGCGCACTCTGTCTGATGCTGTCAGTATGCATCTTTAAATGTTTCAAGCAGCATACTAAAATATTACACAAACTTGTAACCCATCAAAAAGGACTATAAATAATTAGTCGGAATAATAGGCCGTATAGATCGTTATACAAATACTTAATGCACTTGTATCAAAGTCTTCTGTCACTTATTTTAATTAATGCACTAACCCTTTTTAAAGAATAGGCAACCACTTCCATTAAAATGGGTAATCAGGGAGACTTGATTGAGACATTCCCAGCATTTGCACAATAACACCACAGTTTCAATTGTTCCTGAAAGCAGCGGTGACATCAATTGGAAATACCTCAGCACTAAAAATCTACTTGCTTTTCGATTCTCGTCATTCTCTGTCACACAGTGCTCTCAATACAGTGGGACATGACCATTTCTGTAACCTTTACCTCTGTCAACTTCTGATCACGTTCCAGCCATTCTCTGTATTCCAGTTCACGTAATGAGTTTTCTGTGCAAGTACAGGATTTTATATTTACCAGCTAAATTCATTCTTACTGTATCTTCAGTTAAAGATCCATTTCTTTCAAAGTGTGAAAAATCTATTCCAGTATTGGATTCTACATAAATTGCTCAATCATGAAGTTTGGCACATGGTGGTAGATGGGCAAATGCACAATGTCAAAATGAAAAAAAAGTATTCCATTATAACTTGTTGGACGCCAAATGTATTCCCTACTTCATCAGGTTCATCCCATTGAGGCGGTCTGTCCTCTCTGACAGACAGCAAAGATCCTATGATATTATTTTGGAGAAGAGCAGGTAGGTTCTGCCTGATTTTTAAAAAAATATATTGTTCATCTCTTAAACAACACTGATCTAAAAACCCATGAGCTGATCATTACTAAATCGCTGTTTGTGGAATCTGACTGCATGCAAATTGGCTGCCATATTTTACACATTATAACAGTGACTAAACTTCAGAAGCACTTCTTTACCTGCAAAGTGCATTGGCATTGTCTGAGTTCATAAAAGGTGCTATAAGAATGCAACTTCCTTCCTGCACCTCCTGTCCTTCTCTTCCTTTTCTTCTATTTTTTTAACCTTCTCTTTTGTTTCTTTCTTTACAGTATTATGAAAGGACAGAGGAAAAAGTGTCATTCCCTGCTTTGAGGCCACATACAATGACAATTCATTTATTGCCTTATTACAGACTAGGTAAAATCTTGTCTCGAATGCAATGATTGTAACAAGGTCAGCCAGGTTGTCGCCATAGAATATGAGTTCCCTGATTGGGGAAGTTAATCTGTTCCAATCAGGGAGCCCTGGCTGTCTGATTTAAAAAAAGAGTGTCAGAGATCTCTGACACGCTGGGTGCTGACTCTGATGAGGCTTGGCCAGAATTTTCCTAAATAAGAGGTGACTTGGTGATGGGACACAGACCTCGGTGGAGTTATTTCACTGGATGCTAGATAAATGTGTTACGCTGATCTTAATAGCAATTAGATATTTGGCATTATACTTTTAACCTAGAGAATAAAAACATATCAAGAAATATAATCCAATTGTCATTCCAATTATAAAAGTAGTGATGGAGCTATTATTTCTTGTAATGCTGCAGGGGAATTGTGATTTAACCCTCAAACATATGCTTTGTGCTGCCTAGTCAGCTTGAATGCTAATAACATATGGCCCAGTTCTGGCTGCACTATTGTATGGCTGCAAACTACAGCAGGGTCCTGAATCCATGCAAGAGGATCACTGCTTAAAGTAATGTCCATTTCTTACAGGGGAGTTACTGCCACAATAGATGCTGGTTTTGAATGCAGAAGATACTTTCAGCGGGAAGACAAATTGTATGAAAAGGCAAAGAACATGCATCAAAGTTCTCATGTGCAGTAATAGAGCCTTTTGTGTCAGAATTGGAAAGGTAAGACAAGGTCTTCAGGGAACTGACATTGCAAAGACAGTGGAAGCAGACAACTTTTGTGGCCAATGCCAGCAATTCAGCCCCACGGTTAAAGACTTCATGCAAATGTTTACAACCAAGTGAATTAATCTTCAAAATCCACTTCCTTACAACTGAACCAATAGACTTTTGAAAAAAAAACAAAGAACTTCAGATACTGGAAATCAGAAAAGTGAGGGCATTGTGTCAGAGAGTGTTGCACAATTTGTTTGGATAATGAAACTACCATGGTTAAATAACCATCCTTGTGCAAGCTGTGACCTGCATATGAG
Organism: Rhincodon typus; assembly: GCF_021869965.1. Classification (NCBI taxonomy): domain Eukaryota; kingdom Metazoa; phylum Chordata; class Chondrichthyes; order Orectolobiformes; family Rhincodontidae; genus Rhincodon; species Rhincodon typus. The sequence continues at coordinate 4,915 of NW_025976690.1, read as the reverse complement.
AAGCTTGCAACAGTCCCCTCCTCTTTGGGGGTAGAGTGGTGGCTCATTGTGCCAGGGACCTGGGTTCAATTCCACCCTTCGGCAATCATCCGTGTGGAGTTTGCATAATCTCCCTGGATCTGCGTGCGTTTCCTGCGGGTGCTCCGATTTCCTCCCACATTCAAAGATGTGCAGGCTAGGTGGATTGGCCATGCTAAATTGCCCGTAATGTTCAGGGATGTGCAGGCTAAGTGGGTTAGCTATGGGGAATGCAGGGGTATAGGGATAGGATGGGGGGGGGTGGGTCTGGGTAGGATATTCTTTAGAGGGTCTTTGTAGACTTGATGGGCTGAATGGCCTAAATCCACACTGTAGGGATTCTATACAAAGAAACAAGATCAGAAATTGCTAGAAAAATTCAACAGATCTGGCAACATCTTTGGAGAAAAGCAGAGTTAAAGTTTCTGGACCAATGACCCTTCTTCAGAACAGGACTCACTCACTGCTCAATTTCCATCCCACTCTCCTCCCAGCAACTATTGTTAATACATAATAATGGGGAAGTGATGGCCTAGTGGTATTATCGCTGGACTGTTAATCCAGAGACCCAGATAACATTCTGGAGTTTGAATTCAATTAAATAATATCTGGAATTAAGAATCTAATGATGATCATGAATCCGTTGTCAATTGTCAGGAAAATCCATCTGGTTCACTAATGTCCTTTAGGGAAGGAAACTGCCATCCTTACCTGGTCTGGCCTACATATGACTCCAGATCCACAGCAATGTGGTTGACCCTTAACTTCCCTCTGGGCAATTAGGGATGGGCAATAAATGCTGGCCTGGCCAGCGAGGTCCTCATCCCATGAATGAATAAAGGAAAGAAAAATTTTACCTTCGTAACTTCACCATACCCTCACATTTTTGGGACTGTTGCAAGCTTCCCAGACACAGATCACAGCTTGCACAGGGATGGGTATTTAACCACGGCAGTTCCATCATCGAAACAAATTGCGCCACACTATCTGACACAATGTCCTCCCTTTTGTATGACATTGCAGCGTACAACTACAGGAAGCTGCAGCTAACCTGCTGGGGCCAGGCACTACTACCTGTCCAACTCTGATGCTGGGGACAGCGATTGCCATTACTGAAGCCAACGGAAATCACTGTTAATGATTTAAGGCTTCCAACTAATTTTCCTCTTCATTAGACCATCTCCTCTGATTTACAGGTTACAGGTGGTGTAAACAGCACCTGCTCCTCTGCCTCCATCCATACCCTCACCCTTACTTTGCGGAACCCTAACCCAAATCTTTATAACAACTCGTGTGATTCTGTCACCGTTATGTCATCACCATTGTATGCTTCAGAGTAACCCCATTGCTCTGCAGTGCCTTTCAATTTTCAGGCACACAAGGGCTGCCAATGGAAGAGGCAATTTGTGGGAGTTACAAAGGGAACAGCATCAGAGGCTGAAGGGTGACCTTATAGAGGTTTATAAAATCATGAGGGGCATGGATAGGGTGAATAGCCAAGGTCTTTTCCCCAGGGTGGGGAAGTCCAAAACTGGAGGGCGTAGGTTTAAGGTGAGAGGGGAAAGATTTAAGAGGGACCTAAGGGCGTTTTCATGGTGCGTTTATGGAATGAGCTGCGAGAGGATTTGGTGGAGGCTGGTACAATTACAATATTTAAAAGGCATCTGGTTGGTATACGAATAGGAAGGGTTTAAACAGTTATGGGCCAAATGCTGGCAAATGGGACGAGATTAATTTCAGATATCTGGTCAGCATGGACGAGTTGGACCAAAGGACCTGCTTCCGCGCTGTTCATCTCTATGACTCTGAGATTCCAATGGTGTAATTGTGTCACTCAATTTCACTGTTGCAGCCACCAGTTCAGACCTAGCATGAAGGTTAGAGGGTAGTACTGAGGCAGATTCTGCCCGTGATGTATTCACAGATTCAGTGGCCTACACACAGGGCAAAGGGGAACAGGGGCATAGCTACCAGCTGGCTGGCGGGTGAGATCTCGCATGAGATTGGGCAACACAGAAGGCAGGTTTGTGGTCATGCAAAAATGAGGTCACTGAGTTGACAGTGTTTCTGGATGTCTCAGAGTCCATCCTTTTCACCATGAAACTGGCAGCCAACTCCCTGAGAACACTTGCAGACCCAGCTATGCTTCGAGTTACAACAGCCAACTCTCACCTTTCATTGTGGCTTTATCAGAAGTCAGTGAAAGTCAATATCCTTCATCAACCACAAGACAGATGCCATGGGGGAATACACAAAGGGACCTATGTTGAAGTAAAAAGACAAAATGCTGGAGAAACTCAGCTGGTCTGGCAGCATCTACGGAGAGCATTTCTCCACCAGACCTGCTGAGTTTCTCTGTCATTTTGTGCTTTTAATGCTGATTTCAAGCACCCACAGCATTTTTCTTTGGTTTGTTCAGAGTTGAGTTTTGCATGGAAGAGTGGAATAATGGCTGGTATTTCCGAGTTGCAGACACTGTTCTGAAGAAGAGTCACTGGACTCGAAGCATTAACTCCGCTATTCCTCCACAGATACTGCCAGACCTGCTGAGTTTCTCCAGCTATTTTTATTTTGGTTTGCGATTATCAGCATCCACAATACTTTGGTTTCGTCTGTGTGGAGTTAGAATTCTCCCCGTGTCTGCGTGGGTTTCCTCCGGGTGCTCCAGTTTCCTCCCACAGTCCAAAGTTGTGCAGGGTAGGTGGATTGGCCATGCTAAATTGCCTGTAGTGTCCAGGAGTGTTTAGCTTAGGTGGGCTAGACATGGAGAAATGTCTGGTTAGGAGAATGAGTCAGGTTGGGATGCTCTTCGGAGGGTTGGTGTGGACTTGTTGGGCCGAATGGCCTGTTTCCACACTGTAGGGATTCTATGATTCTATGATTAATGTGTCCAGGTGATATAAATATTTTTCACCTTGATGTGTCACATAATCTGAAACATTTTTATTTAGTTATGAATTTTAAATATCTTCCTTACATTGCATAAGTCTGCTATCCCTGTTAGATACTTTTCCAAATAAGAACTGATGGCTGCCTAACCAATTGATTCTTTTTTTCTTTTATTTATTTATGGCATGTGAATGTTCTGGGTAGGGTCAGCATTTATTTCCCATCTCAAATTGCATTTGAACTGAGTGTCTCGCTCAGGGCAGTTAAGAATTAACAATATTGCTGTAGGTCTGGAGTCACACATTTGCCAGACCAGGTCAAGATGGCTCAGTGGTTAGCATTGCTGCTTCACAGTGCCAGGGACCTGGTTTTGATTCCACCCTCAGATGCTTGCCTTTGTGGAGTTTGCACATTCTCCTCTCGTCTGCATGGATTTCAGCCGGATACTCCGGATTCCTCCCACAGTCCGAAAATGTATGGGTTAGGTGGATTGGCCATGCTGAATTGCCCCGTAGTGAACAGGGATGTGCAAGCTAGATTAATTAGCCATAGGAATTGTAGGGATAAGGTGGATCTGGGTGGGATGTTCTTCGGAGGCTCAGTGTGGACTCGATGAGCTGAATGGCCTGATTTCACACTGTAAGGATTCTATGACTGCACATTTAGTGGTCCAAGGAAAACCACCTTGTGTAGTTTTGAAGTCTTGTGATGTGAGCAATCAAATTTAATCTGTGGGGCATCACAATAATGTAAAGAATCCAAGCGTGGAGCTTGCTGCACATGTTTAATTTTTTCAGATTTCTTACTCATCTCAAGCCAATTAGCATCCACTGCCACGTTTTATCTTTCAAAAGAAACTATGTACATTTTCAGTAATTTTTTTTCTTTAATCAGTTTCTTCCATCAGCATGAAAAACAAATCAAATTTTCTAACCTCCTGCAAACACAATGAACAGGGCTGATAAAGGATCAAAAAACAAATATTGTTAGAAAATCTCAGCAGGCGTCTACAGGAATAGTGCCAGAAGACTGGAGACTAGCAAATGTTGTCCCCTTGTTCAAGAAGGGGAGTAGAGACAACCCTGGTAATTATAGACCAGTGAGCCTTACTTCGGTTGTGGGTAAAGTGTTGGAAAGAATTATAAGAGATAGGATTTATAATCATCCAGAAAGGAATAATTTGATTAGGGATAGTCAACATGGTTTTGTGAAGGGTAGGTCGTGCCTCACAAACCTTTATTGAGTTCTTTGAGAAGATGACCAAACAGGTGGATGAGGGTAAAGCGGTTGATGTGGTGTATTTGGATTTCAGTAAAGCGTTTGATAAGGTTCCCCATGGTAGGCTATTGCAGAAAATACGGAGGCATGGGATTGAGGGTGATTTAGCGGTTTGGATCAGAAATTGGCTAGCTGTAAGAAGACAGAGGGTGGTGGTTGATGGGAAATGTTCATCCTGGAGTTCAGTTACTAGTGGTGTACCTCAAGGATCTGTTTTGGGGCCACTGCTGTTTGTCATTTTTATAAATGACCTGGATGAGGGCGTAGAAGGATGGGTTAGTAAATTTGCAGATGACACCAAAGTCGGTGGAGTTGTGGATAGTGCGGAAGGATGTTGCAGGTTACAGAGGGACATAGATAAGCTGCAGAGCTGGGCTGAGAGGTGGCAAATGGAGTTTAATGAGGAAAAGTGTGAGGAGATTCACTTTGGAAGGAGTAACAGGAATACAGAGGACTGGGCTAATGGTAAGATTCTTGGTAGTGTGGATAAGCAGAGAGATCTCGGTGTCCATGTGCATAGATCACTGAAAGTTGCCACCCAGGTTGATAGCGTTGTTAAGAAGGCGTACAGTATGTTAGGTTTTATTGGTAGAGGGATTGAGTTTCGGAGCCATGAGGTCATGTTGCAGCTGTACAAAACTCTGGTGCGGCCGCACTTGGAGTATTGCGTACAGTTCTGGTCACCGCATTATAGGAAGGATGTGGAAGCATTGGAAAGGGTGCAGAGGAG
>NW_025976689.1:0-7309 GCF_021869965.1 Rhincodon typus | reverse complement strand
TTTCGGGCCTAGACCCTTCATCAGAAAAGGGGGAGGGGAAGGGGGTTCTGAAATAAATAGGGAGAGAGTGAGAGGCGGATAGAAGAGGGATAGAGGAGAGGATAGGTGGAGAGGAAACAAACAGGTCGAAGAGGTGGGGATGGAGCCAGTAAAGGTGAGTGTAGGTAGGGAGTTAGGAAGGGGATAGGTCAGTCCAGGGAGGACGGACAGGTCAAGGGGGCGGGATGAGGTTGGTCGGTAGGAGATGGAGGTGCGGCTTGAGGTGGGAGGAGGGGATAGGTGGGAGGAAGAACAGGTTAGGGAGGCAGGGACGAGCTGGACTGGTTTTGGGATGCGGTAGGGGGAGGGGAGATTTTGAAACTTGTGAAATCCACATTGATACCATTGGGCTGCAGGGTTCCCAAGCGGAATATGAGTTGCTGTTCGTGCAACCTTCGGGTGGCATCGTTGTGGCACTGCAGGAGGACCAGGATGGACATGTTGTCTGAGGAATGGGAGGGGGAGTTGAAATGGTTCGCGACTGGGAGGTGCAGTTGTTTGTTGCGAACCGAGCGTAGGTGTTCTGCAAAGCAGTCCCTGAGTCTCCGCTTGGTTTCCCCGATGTAGAGGAAGCCACACCGGGTACAGCGGATGCAGTATACCACATTGGCAGATGTGCAGGTGAACATCTGCTTGATGTGGAAAGTCTTCTTGGGACCTGGGATGGGGGTGAGGGAGGAGGTATGGGGGCAGGTGTAGCACTTCCTGCGGTTGCAGGGAAAAGTGCCGGGTGTGGTGGAGCTGGAGGGGAGTGTGGAGTGGACAAGGGTTAGCCCTGGACTGACCTATCCCCTTCCTAACTCCCTACCTACACTCACCTTTACGGGCTCCATCCCCGCCTCTTCGACCTGTTTGTTTCCTCTCCACCTATCCTCTCCTCTATCCCTCTTCTGTCCGCCTCCCACTCTCTCCCTATTTATTTCAGAACCCTCTTCCCCTCCCCCTTTTCTGATGAAGGGTCTAGGCCCGAAACGTCAGCCTCTCTGCTCCTATGATGCTGCTTGGCCTGCTGTCTTCATCCAGCCCTGCACCTTGTTGTCTCGGATTCTCCAGCATCTGCAGTTCCTACTATCTCTACAGAAAAAACAAGCTGCAGATGCCATCTTTGGCCCGTAAAGGAATGTTCACAGGACTGATTCAAAGTCTCTAAGGTTTTAGAGTAGATCTGTAGCTCCAGTTGTGGATGTTGTGGTTGGTTGGCTCGCTGAGCTGGTTTGTTGTTCTGCAGATCTTTCATTACTCTGCTGGGTAATATCACCAGTGCAACCTCCGATGAAGCACTGTCGTGTTTTCCCACCTGTTATTTAAACTCTGGTGTCTGTTGAGCTGGGTTACCTCACTTCTAGTTTTCCTTTGCAATGGAGTGCATATGGGGCCTAGCTCTATGTGTTTACTGATGGCTTTCTTCATGGAGAACCAAGCTTCTAGGAATTCCCCTGCCTGTCTCTGCTTCGCCTGTTCCAGGATCCTGGTGTTGTCCCAATTGAACCGGTGGTTTTCCTAATCCATGTGGTTGGAGATGAGTGAGTATTGGTCATGTCTTTTTGTTGCCAGTTGATGTTCATGTACTCTTGTGGCTAATTTCCTTCCTGTCTGTCCAATGTAATGTTTGTCGCAGTCCTTGCAGGGAATCTTGTGTACGACATTGGTCCTGTCCATAGCGGGTAGTGGGTCTTTGGTTCGGATTAGGAATTGGCGTAGGGTTGATGTGGGCTTGTGTGCTACTCTGATGCCCAGTGGTTGTAGGACTCTTGTGGTTAATTCAGATGTGTTCTTGATGTAAGGTAGCGTGATGAGCGTGCCAGGGCATGTTGTAGCTTCCTGGTGTTGTTCGTGTAATAGGCATCTTCTGACCCAGTTTTTCGGGTATCCGTTGTTTTTGAATACTTGGAGGAAAATACCTACCCAAAAAACTGGTAAAGACAAGGGAAACCCTATCGCTGTTGTGGAAGGGATGACAGGGGGTGTGGGAGATAGGTTGGACCCGGTTGAGGGCCCTGTTAACAACAGTGCTTGGAAATTCTCGGTTGAGGAATAAGGTGGACATTTCAGACGCTCCCTTGTCGAAGTAGGCCTCATCTGAACATATGCAACGGAGATGGAGGTACTGGGAGAATGGAATGGAGTCTTTACAGGAAGCAGGGTATGAGGATGTACAGTCCACGTAGCTGTGGAAGTCAGTGGGTTTATAGTGGGTTTTAGTGGCCAGTCTATCACCAGAAATGAAAACAGAGATGTCAACGAAGGGGAGGAAGGAGTCAGACATTGACCAGGTGGAAATGACGGCAGGGTGGAATTTGGAAGCGAAATTGATTAACTTTTCCAATTTCAGACAAGAGAGGGAAGCAGCACCATGATATCATCAATGTATTGGAGAAAGAGTTGTAGGTGGGGGCCAAAATAGGACTGGAACAAGGAATGTTCCACATACCCCATGAAGAGACAGGCATAACTGGGGCCTATGCGCATACCCATGACCACTCCTATGATCTGAAGAAATGAGAGGAGTTAAAAGAGAAGTTGTTGAGAGTGAGGACGACCCTTGTCCTTACCGACCATCCGACCAACATCCACTTTCAAAAGATCAGCAGACACCATTTCCACTACCTCCAGTGAGATGCACCAGACACACATGTCCCTTCCATACCTTGTCCACCTTCCGCAGGGACCAGTGCCTTGGTGACACCCTGGTCCAATCTTCCTTCACTCCCAAAACACCACCCACAGTCCCACAACACCTTCCCCTGCAACCACCGAAGGAATATCACCTGCCCATTTACCTCCTCCGTCCCCAGTATCCAAGGGCCTAAACATACCTTCCAGCTGAAGCAACACTTCACCTGTACTTCCCACAATCTATTCTACTGCATTCGCTGCTCACAATGTGCTCTCCACTACACTGGGGAAATGAACCATAGACTGTGTGATCACTTCGTAAAATATCTACGTTCTGCCTGCAAAAAAGACCCTGAACGTCCAGTTGCCTGCCACTTTAGCTTACCACCCTGTTCCCTGGCCAACATCTCTGCCACATGCTTGCTGCAGTGTTCCAGCGAAGCTCAGAGCAAGCTGGAAAAATAACACCTCAGTTTCTGCTTGGGACACTCAGCCCTTGTTGCACTTGCCACACATTGTATTTAGCTCGTTTATCCCACAAAGGACTGTGAATAGACTCTTAATAGTAATAGGAAATGATCTTTATTGATTATAACACCATTAATACTATATTAACGATTATGCTAAAAACTAACAATTAACACTATAAATCTGACAATTAACACTGTAAATCTAAGTCAGTATCTTGTATTTTAAAACAACTTGGAATGATCAAACATCACCACAGTGGACCTCGGCCTTGATCCATGTGGTGATGGTCATCTGGTCTTCTCTCCCGGTGGTCCCAGGGGTGCCTCTTCTTACAGTGGTTGGTCTCGAGTTACCTCTCTCAAAGGTGCTGTTGCAAGAATTCTTATCCTTGGAAGCTTCTGTACCCCTTTGGGAGGGTGTTTGATTGAATGATCAGGATGGATTACCCTGATTGATCAGACCCAATCAGGCATTGCCAAGCTGATGGTGGGGTGTCTTTGGTCCTCCATTTCTGAAAGTGTCAGGGGCACGTAAGACAAGTAGCCTTTCCAAATAAGAGTATAAGATGTCCCTTTGTTCCGGAAACAGCTCGAAAATAGGTTTGGTCACTTGTGTATTGTGCTGTGTGCAGCTGCAGCCTGCCTGTCTGGGTCTGCAGCTTGATTATTTCATTATCTTTGCACAGATACTGTGGCCAATGATTTCCCAACATGCTCGGTGTATTATCGAATTCTACCATTTTGAGTGGCCTGTCTGGCTATAGTCCTTCCTCTTGATCCTGAACGTGAAGCATGATGGATCACATGATCAGAGACCAATTTCTGCGTGGTGACTATATGATCACACAAGCCAAAGCAAGCACCACATATGGTCAAACAACTAAACCCTTACAGATAGCACGTGAGGAAATGACACCTAACTGAGATCATCAGACTTTACATAAATAGAACATCAAAATTCAAACTTAACAGCTAATCAAGCAAGTGTGGAAAACTAGGAATAAATAAGATATTGGGAATTCTTAGCGACAATCAAACAAACATTACAAAATAAGGGTCATATACATATACATCAGAAGTGATTAAACAAGGTTCATACCCTTAATCCATAGAATTAAGAAATGTTAGTCCACTTATCTTTACATTAGAGAGTGTTAGAGAAAGAAAAATATTAGGCCCATATGATTTAACTAAGTTGGGAATTATATACGTGCTTGACAAATGTAGAGAAAGTAGTAAACTGAGTGCCGCAGCTAGGTTTTGGGATTTCACCACTTTTGCCAGTTCACTCACTCATTGTTTCATGAAGTGGTTTTATGAATGAATGGAGTGTGGAAATAGTAAACATAAGCGCTATTTTGAAAGGTACTGCAAGACACAGTTTTATGAATGATTGGAATATGGTAATAGTAAACATAGGGCATTGGTGAGTGGTTATGAACGAATAAAGATACGGTAGCAGTAAATATAGAGCGCTTGTGATAGTTTGGTAGAAAGAACCTATAATACACAGGTAAAGAAACCTATAATAGAATATCTCATAGATTTATAGAATAAGATGTTTTAAGACGATTAGTAGATATGTAATGTATAGTGATTTGATGCAATTAAAATGCTTGGCTAATTGAATTATAAATTTGATGTAATTAATTTACAGACTTGATGTAATCAACTGCATAGTAACAGTTAGCTTGTAGACTTAGGTAATTTCAATGTAAGAACACATAAAAATCGTGTTGCAATAGGGTGCCTTTTCAATAGGCTCATGGAGACCATGAATTGAGTGAGGTCTCTACGCTCAATCTTTGTGATAGTTCTCTTTTCCACCGGGCGAATTTGACAGTGTGGATGATGAGGTATACCAGAGTAACCAGGATTAACAGCACAGACAAATGTGTCATGAGACAAACCCAGGGATGAATTTGTATGGAGCCCCAGTCCCAGAAACCCTCCCACTAAGTCGTAACTTTAATTTCTTTTATTCGTTCTTTGACATCATTGGCCTGCTGTATTACCTTGGTGAATATTCCAAGGGCTGCATCCAATAGGTTCGGATTTGGTGTAACTCCTCTGGTTGGGGTATGAGACCAGTGTCGTATTTCTCCTGGTATTCCTCCAGAGTATGCCAGAGTTCCTCACTTGTGTTAAATGCCACTCTTTCCCTTTTGTGTATATTTATCAGCTGAATTAGACCTATCCTGACGGGTATGTGTGGCCTAATACAGAGGTGTGTTTTACTTGTTGTGTCAGGGCCCTGAGTTTATTGTCCAGATCGGCCAAATCGAGGGTGTTAATGATTGATAACCCTTCGCATTTGCTGTTGCTAAGTCATTCAGAATTTCTCTTTTATGCCACTTCTCCTTTCCGAGTTTGGTCTTCCCTTCATCTGTCCCTATCTCTCATCCCAACAATCTATGAGTCAAGTGGAGATATAGTCTTTTAGGTTGCGGGGAGCACCACTCTGCCAATTGAGTACTTGTGAAATTCACCACCACTGCTACCAATTTGTAGTGAACATTGTCAATACAGAATTTTACCCATAGGTTTTAAAACTAACCCATTTTGTTGACCGGGGTGGCTTCAGGACACACAAGTTGGGGTGCCATTGTGGCTGGTTTTAGGCCATTCCTAATCTCGTACAGAACGACCCTCCCCTCTATGAGTTTCCCGGAGCTTTGCTGCCTGAGTTCCAATCCCTTTTCTGGGCTGCTTATTAAGCACCCTACCTCGGGGCACCCATTTATTGAGAATCCCCACCTATCACCTGTGATTTCTACGCTCACATGACAGTCATCTGAGCTCCAGTTCATTTTTCTATATACTACTCGCTGGTGGTTGCACCCGAACATTATACTTTTATTGGGGTGTACCCGTAACACACCATCCTCACATTCGCCTCTGTCCGGTGGGCCAAACCAAAAGTATCCTGGGCACATATATCCTTGTGTGTTGCTTCCAATGTTGATGATGATCCTGACGAAGTAGGTCCTGATTATGTTTAGTGTCGTCATGGTTGTCTTGGGGGAAGATGAAGGTCGTTTCTGTTATTATCCTTGTTTAATATGTGAATAGTTTATTACATGTGTAATGCACACACTCTAACCCTCCCCGCTTTTTTTTCAATGATTCAGGTGTAAACAAACAATTGTGGTAAATCCCATTAGAACTTAAAAGAATGTGAGTAGGTCCCACAGGACCAATAGAGAAATGTGGATTGCGTACAAGTACCAAACATCAGAAACAGCAGTACCTCGCCTGGGGTGGCCGCCAAGAACCGTTTCATTATCTGGGTTAATGACTCAACACATTCATTGAATAGGCACCCAACAGAGACTCATCAGTTTCGTCTGAATCATCTGTCTCTGTGGGCCCAATAATATTGTGTCCTCCAGGATCCCATGTTCACGTGCTGTCATTCTCCCTAGTGGTGATGCTGTTAACGGTGAAGGGTTAACCCTGATGGTACAGTTCGGTTTGTCTTTCCTTTGTCCACACTAGTCTCTTAGCATTGTCTCGTATCCATGTTGTGGATGCACTATCTGGGTTCTGAGTTGTAAGGGCTTGAGGTCTTTCAATTTTTTTGTCTGTCAGGGAGTTATTGGGAAGTTCTGTCATGTCTGAGCTGTCTGTCAAGTTGTTCCAATCAGTTAGAGAAATCAAATCCTCCGGCAAGTCAATTAGATTGTCCGGGGGTCCATTAGTCGTTGAAGCTACAGTCGGTGCTAGTGATGGGAAAGCACAAATTTTGTCAGGGGTGCAGTCCAGCTGAGAGGATGTGTCGGGAGGTGTCCTTGGTCTTGTCACTTGCTCTAGGGCAGTGTCATCCGCTATGCATATTTTAAGGTGGCGAGAGTGGCTGTGTTGAGTGCCATAGGCTTTTAATTGGTTTATGTAGTACCAGCCGGTCTTTCCTGTGGCTAGTAGAACCTTGTATACCGACGGACTCGCCTTATCGACCACAGTGTAGGGACCTGAGTATTTAGGGGAAACAAAGGAACTAGGGTTGCATATCTGAAGCATCACCTGTTGTCCTAAAGAATATCCGACAAGGTTAACTTTACTGTCAAAGTAAACTTTACTTAATTTCCGATATAACACTGTGTAGAGCTGGATGAACACAGCAGGCCAAGCAGCATCAGAGGAGCAGGAAGGCTGACGTTTCGGGCCTAGACCCTTCTTCAGAA
>NW_025976688.1:0-7309 GCF_021869965.1 Rhincodon typus | reverse complement strand
GTCCTCCCTGGACTGACCTATCCCCTCCCTAACTCCCCACCCTACACTCACCTTTACTGGCTCCATCCCCGCCTCTTTGACCTGTCTGTCTCCTCTCCACCTATCTTCTCCTCTATCCGCCTCCCCCTCTCTCCCTATTTATTTGAGAACCCCCTTCCCCTCCCCCATTTCTGAAGAAGGGTCTAGGCCCGAATCGTCAGCCTTCCTGCTCCTCTGATGCTGCTTGGCCTGCTGTGTTCATCCAGCTCTACACCTTGTTATCTCAGATTCTCCAGCATCTGCAGTTCCTACTATCCAGGAAAGAACTAGTACTGGATCTACTTCCAGGAAATTAACAAAGTTAATTAGCTAAAACAAGGATAGCAGAACATCTAGAAAACATTGAATTTAACCAAGGAAGTTTTGATGTAAAAAATGATTCGGCAAAAAAACCTGTAAAAGACCTAAGTATCTAACTGGAAAATGTCAATTAAGAAAAAGAGATGAAAAGGAAACTATACTAAGTAGTTCGAAAAACAAAATAGTGAGACAGAGTGCACAAAAATGGGAAAAATGCAACACAGATGAAGGCAGAATCAAAATATTTCAACAAAAATGTAGAAGGAAATTGGTGAAGAAATATCTTGAACCTCTACCACCAAATCTTTCAAACATCTATAGATAATAAAGTTAGCCATATATAAAATGGAAGAAAGGAATAAACAAACTAATTACAGACTACCTGGCTTAAGCAAGCTAACTGTTGATCTTCCAGTTAATGAGATAGAACACATACCTATTAAAAGTAAAATAGTCTGAAAAATTGAAGAGTTCTTTAAAATTTATAGTAAAAGTATACTGTTATCTGTACAAAAAATACAGAGCAAGTTATTTACACACTTCCAAAATGTGATTGATAGAAAAGAAACAAGTGGTTAATAAATGGTTTTCAGAGAAGAATTTAAGTAGGATTGTCCTCCAGGAGTAGGGGCTGATTTCATTTCTTGTCTTGATACGCAATAAATGAATGATCTGGCCTACAGTGCAGGGTGCATTATGTAAAATATGCAGATGATGCAAAAACGAAGAGAATATTTAACTATACAAGGTGACAAAGCAATTTTAGAAAGTCAAGGACTAGTTAATAGACTGGACAAATAAATGCAAGATATAATTTTAGTGTTTGTGGAGCAACAATAAAGGCAGCACAGTTTAAAGAAATAGCAAACATCAGAAAAAGAACAAAATGGCTTGGATATTTTTTAAGACAGGCTTTTTAATAAAAACATCAGAAGGAAAATTCAAACAGCTATTTAAAAAAGGAAAAGTATTTGGGATTCCTGATTCCAGAAATAGGAAAATTGGATATAAAAACAAAAAGAACATATTAAATATACACATATCTATTTGGAAGGAGAGTACCACGTGCAGTTCAGGCACCTGGTTTTGGGAAGGATGTCAAGATATTGGACAAGGTGCAAAAAAGCAATTCATTGGATTATCCCAGAGATTAAAGTTATAATTCTGATTACATTAGATTAAAATGAAGGTCAAAACAACTGCTGAAAATTATGATGTAATAAATAATGAAGTTAGTTCTCTACTGGATGTGGAGCTTGATATTTAGAGGAGGAGCAACTACTGGACCAGTCACAGGACTGGAGCAGTGGCTCAACAGGCTGAGCTACTGGAAAGAAAGTTTCAATCAGGAGCCAATTCTGATTTCTGGCCAGAGGCAACAACAAGCAATTCAATTAACATTAAGTGAAACTCAACCTTGAGTCTGAACTATGATTAGTATTAGCACGTGCCATGAGCACAAAGGCGATTGTTAAGGTTCATGGACACAAGATTGCTTAGAAACATTTCCCCTGAAGTCTTCGATTGTCTGCCATAAAATGCAACATTTTCCAGCTGTACCTGAACTGAAAAAAAAACCAAGTACGATTTGTAATGTTGGATTACCTCAAAACACCCATATGCCCTGAAATGAGACTGCAAAAAGTACAACAGCACAATAGCTAATGCGCAACTATTACTTGGTTCAGTTGGTAAACTTGTTAACTACTTGTCCAACGTTTGTGATTTCCAGCCACACATCATACTTCAGCACATATTCTTGGTTGACACTTGGATGCAATATTAGAGAAAAATGCTGCTTCTGGGCATTGCTAACGACGAAAATAAGACATTAAAGTGATAACCCTACTTCAGCTGTGACAACGAACACTTATTCCTCAAACAATACCACCTTAATACGGATTGGTCATTCATTTCAGTTGTTTATAAGATATTGCAAGTACGTGTTGTCTGTCAAATTGGATTATGACATAATTAAATAATTTTTAGTGTAATGATGAAACTATAATGTGAGATAACAAGGTGTAGAGCTGGATGAACACAGCAGGCCAAGCAGCATCATAGGAGCAGGAAGGCTGACGTTTCGGGCCTAGACCCTTCATCAGAAACTATAATATGAATTGCTTTAATATGTATTGTTGTACATTTACGAAGGTACAACACGATTTTAAGTACTGGTGCAAAAATTATACTGTTAATGGTTATCTTCATGGGATACCATTAGATCAATTCACAAAGAAAAAGCAACAGAGATTCAAGTGAAGACCATGCTTTATGCAATAGGCATTCCTAATGTGGCATGGCCAGGTAGAAGGAGAGAACCTAGAGACTACAATCCTGAAAATGTTTCTGCTGAATTTTACAGAATTTAAAGTGCCATGATGCATATGTATGAGCGAGAGGGAAAAGGAGAAAAACTATACAGCAAGTAAAAAAAGCCAATACAACAAGGAGAATAAAATTAATTTGTGGACAGTGACAAAATAGTGCAACACCAATGCCCATTTTATGCCTGGCAAAGTGGACAATCTTCTACAAAGAGGTGCATGAGAGTTGCCCTAAGCACCATCTAAAAGATTGCATTGTATGACTTCTGACTTGCTAAGTTGCAGCGGCTGCAGAAGATGGTAGACTGGCAGTCAACCAAAGTAAGCCTACATAATATTTCCAACTGTCAGTTTGGAAATGCAAGAGTTGTTTCCCAATCTATTCCACACTCACTGGCTGACTTCAATCAAGCTTATACCCATTTTATAGTAACAATAGCCAAGTTTCTCCTCAGCATAACATACATTCATGATTTAGCCTTCAACTAACCGTCTTGCTACATTTTTCAGAATTTCGTATGTAATTTCACTATAAGCCAGCTGCTTGATGCAATCTCTTATTGACATTCAGGACAATCTACAAGGTGAGTCACTGGATACATTCTCTTTCAATTTAGAGTTGCTTATTTTCTTGTTCAACAGACCTGAACAAAACATTTTAGTGCCTAAAAGCTCAAGTTCCTTTAAGGATGACATACTAACACAACAAAGAAGCAGCAAAAGGGGAAAAAACAAGTCTCACGTAAGTGAGTTCAGGACCAGTGTCCATTTAGTCTGAATGCTTGACAACAAGGTGCAGGCTGGATGAACACAGCAGGCCAAGCAGCATCATAGGAGCAGAAAGGCTGACGTTTCGGGCCGAGACCCTTCTTCAGAAATGGGGGAGGGGAAGGGGGTTCTGAAATAAATAGGGAGAGAGTGGGAGGCGGATAGAAGATGGATAGGGGAGAGGATAGGTGGAGAGGAAACAAACAGGTCGAAGAGGCGGGGATGGAGCCAGTAAAGGTGAGTGTAGGTGGGGAGTTAGGGAGGGGATAGGTCAGTCCAGGGAGGACGGGATGAGGTAGGAGATGGGGGTGCGGCTTGAGGTGGGAGGAGGGGATAGGTGGGAGGAAGGACAGGTTAGGGAGGCAGGAACGAGCTGGGCTGGTTTTGGGATGCGGTAGGGGGAGGGGAGATTTTGAAGCTTGTGAAGTCCACATTGATACCATTGGGCTGCAGGGTTCCCAAGCGGAATACGAGTTGCTGTTCCTGTAACCTTCGGGTGGCATCGTTATGGCACTGCAGGAGGCCCAGGATGGACATGTCGTCTGAAGAACGGGAGGGGGAGTTGAAATGGTTCGCGACTGGGAGGTGCAGTTGTTTGTTGCGAACCGAGCGTAGGTGTCCTGCAAAGCGGTCCCCGAGCCTCCGCTTGATTTCCCCGATGTAGAGGAGGCCACACCGGGTACAGCGAATGCAGTATACCACATTGGCAGATGTGCAGGTGAACATCTGCTTGATGTGGAAAGTCTTCTTGGGGCCTGGGATGGGGGTGAGGGAGGTGGTTTGGGGGCAGGTGTAGCACTTCCTGCGGTTGCAGGGAAAAGTGCCGGGTGTGGTGGGGCTGGAGGGGAGTGTGGAGCGGACAAAGGAGTCACGGAGAGAGTGGTCCCTCTGGAAAGCAGATAAGGGTGGGGTGGGAAAGATGTCTTTGGTTGTGGGGTCGGATTGCAGATGGCGGAAGTGTTTGAGGATGATGCGTTGGATCCGGAGGTTGGTGGGGTGGTACGTGAGGACGAGGGGGATTCTTTTTTGGTTTTTACTGCGTGGACGGGGTGTGAGGGATGAGTTGTGGGAAATGTGGGAGACACGGTTGAGGGCGTTCTCTACCACTGGGGGGGGAAGTTACTGTCCTTGAAAAACGAGGACAACTGAGACGTACGGGAGTGGAATGCCTCATCCTGGGAGCAGATGCGGCGGAGGCAAAGGAATTGGGAATAGGGGATGGCATTTTTGCAGGAAGGTGGGTGGGAGGAGGAGTATTCTAGGTAGCTGTGGGAGTCGGTGGGCTTGAAATGAATATCGGTTTCTAGGTGGTTGCCCGAGATGGAGACAGAGGTCCAGGAAGGAGAGAGAGGTATTAGAGGTGGTTCAGGTAAACTTAAGGTTGGGGTGGAAGGTGTTGGTGAAGTGGATGAACTGTTCGAGCTCCTCGTGGGAGCACGAGGCGGCGCCGCCGATACAGTCATCAATGTAACAGAGGAAGAGGTGGGGTTTAGGGCCAGTGTAGGTACGGAAGAGGGATTGTTCCACGTAACCTACAAAGAGGCAGGCGTAGCTTGGGCCCATGCGGGTACCCAGGGCCACCCCCATTGTCTGTAGGAAGTGGGAGGAATTGAAAGAGAAGTTGTTGAGGGTGAGGACGAGTTCGGCTAAGTGGATGAGGGTGTCATTGGAGGGGGACTGGTTGGGCCTGCGGGACAGGAAGAAGCGGAGGGCCTTTAGGCCATCTGTATGGGGAATGCAGGCGTAGAGGGACTGGACGTCCATGGTAAAGATGAGGTGTTGGGGACCGGGGAATTGGACGTTCTGGAGGAGGTGGAGGGCGTGGGTGGTGTCACGGACATAAGTAGGGAGTTCCTGGACCAAGGGGGAGAAAATGGAGTCCAGATAGTTGGAGATCAGTTCGGTGGGGCAGGAGCAGGCGGAGACAATGGGTCGACCAGGGCATTCAGGTTTGTGGATTTTGGGAAGGAGATAGAAGCGGGCGGTGCAGGGTTGGGGAATGATGAGGTTGGAGGCCATGGGTGGGAGGTCATCTGAGGTGATGAGGTTGTGGATGGTTTGGGAGATGATGGTTTGGTGCTCAGGGGTGGGGTCATGATCAAGGGGGCGGTAGGAGGTGGTGTCGGAGAGTTGGTGTCTGGCCTCGGCAATATAGAGGTCAGTGCGCCATACTACAACTGCGCCTCCCTTGTCCGTGCGTTTTATGGTGAGGTTGGGATTGGAGCGGAGGGCTGCACGTTCTGTGGGTGAGAGGGGTGGAGTGGGTGGGAGGGGTGGAGAGGTTGAGGCGATTGATGTCTCGACGGCAGTTGGAAATGAAGAGGTCGAGGAATCTCCCCTCCCCCACCGCCTCCCTAACCTGTTCTTCCTCCCACCTATCTCCTCCTCCCACCTCAAGCAGCACCCCCATCTCCTATCTACTAACCTCATCCCGCCCCCTTGACCTGTCCGTCCTCCCTGGACTGACCTATCCCCTCCCTAACTCCCCACCTACACTCACCTTTACTGGCCCCATCCCCGCCTCTTCGACCTGTCTGTCTCCTCTCCACCTATCCTCTCCTCTATCCATCTTCTATGCGCCTCCCACTCTCTCCCTATTTATCTCAGAACCCCCTTCCCCTCCCCCTTTTCTGATGAAGGGTCTAGGTCCGAAACGTCAGCCTTTCTGCTCCTATGATGCTGCTTGGCCTGCTGTGTTCATCCAGCCCCGCACCTTGTTGTCTCGGATTCTCCAGCATCTGCAGTTCCTACTATCCCTCGTCTGAATGCTTGTTCCCTTTCTCTGAACCACACAAACTTACACACATCTGTCAGATATAATACATTGCATGCTTTACTTAAAAGACTCAAGCATTCTCTGGACTCCGTTCCTCTTCTGTCACTGTAGGCTAGAAAGAGCAATCTGCCAACAGCAGCACAAACATAAGTAGTGACGTTTAAGAGGCAGCACAAAGTGAGGCAGATGTACAAGAAATTGATGGTTACCATCAATGGTCACACTGTAGTTTCTGGAAGACCATGTAGCTCTTGCATGGATAAGAAAATCAAAGAGTAGGTGATGCTGACTTACATGTCAGTCATCTACTTGAAAGTGATGTAGACACACTTCACCTGATGCAACAGTACCTGCCCATGGTGAGCTAGAGGCATAAAGCTGATGTTGCCTGCCAGTGACAGTGTTGTGCTGATATCTCACATCATTTCATCAAAAGTCCTTCCACCACAGACTGCAGAAACAGCTGACAGACATTGGCAGGTAGATGTGCCAATGCATGTAGAAATGGTCATGGTGTAAAATTGGTCTCAGGGACCACTGTTCACAATTTTATTCAGCTATTTCTTTTAATCTTATCCAATTTTAACAACGAAATATGATATTTGGATATATCCAAATCAACCCCCCATCTCAATCATTTATCTCAATTTCCCAACCATAATGGGACCCTGTGGCTTGCAGTCAAATACCTTGTGGCTTCTTTAGTCCCCAAAAGAATTCCTTATCATACACTAATTCATCATCTGTGCTTTTTCTACTGAAATGCAGAGAATGTTTTCCTCAGTCTTTTTCTCAGTGACCTCAAACAATAACACACTTTTCTCATATGAATAAGCATATGTGATTTATTCCCAAAATTATTTCAAAAGTAATTAAAGAAAATAAAGTTAGAAGCTATTTTAAGAGGTTTTAAAATGTCAATAATAAAATAAAGTCTGCTCATATTTTAGAATCCCAGCACACACTCAAGGTCCCTTAAACCATATTACAGGTGTCCAAAGAAAAATATTGATTCAAACCTAGAAAATGCTATAGATAACAAGGTGTAGAGCTGGATGAACACAGCAGGCCAAGCAGCATCAGAGGAGCAGGAAAGCTG
>NW_025976687.1:0-7310 GCF_021869965.1 Rhincodon typus | reverse complement strand
GTTGTCTCGGATTCTCCAGCATCTGCAGTTCCTACTATCTCTGATTCAAAATACTTGAAATGGGCTTGAAGGCACAAAATGTTGTCTTGAATTGAATCACTTCTATTGGTAAATTTAACAATTTTCAAGAATTATCCTTCAAGGATATACAGTCTTACTTGAATGTAGTGGATGTTTACCATATTCGTAGATCTAGGTTTTTTCAGAATGTGCCCAAGAGCAAAACAAAGGTGAAAAGAGAATGAGGAAAACCAAGTTGAAATCAAAAATTAAGTTCTGCTAATAACGCTCATAAAGTGGTGACTGTTGGTGTAATTGTTTTGTTTTAATTTATTTATTGTCACATGTATCTTGTTACAAAATACAGTGAAAAGTGTTGTACAGTGTCGCCACTCTGGCACCATCTTAAAACACAGAAAAATAAACCAAAACACAGAATATAAAGGCAGAAGAATGAAGAAATAATGAAAAAGTGTCCAACTTTACAGTTCACCAAAACAGATGCCACCAATGCCACCCTATACCACATTGATCTAAACTTTTGGAGACAATCCAAAACTAGTTTGAGATAGGTAAGTAGAAGAAGAATGAGACAGTCATAAGCTCCAAAATAAAGATTCAACATCAGAGTTGTATAAAACTTAATAGGATAATGCAGTAAGAACAGAGCAGAGACAGATTGTGCAATTTTATTCTCTTTATTAAAGGAAGGATGTAAATACATTCAAGGTGGTTCAGAAGAGATTTGCTAAATTGGTACATGGAATGGGTGGGTTAGATTGGACAGGCTGAGGTTGTTCCAGCTGGAGTCTAGAAGCGTGAGGCATGGCTTTATTGAAGTGTACAAGATCTTGAATGGCCTTGAAAAGCTGGACCTGAAAAAGTTGGTTCCTCTTGTAGATTAGTCCAGAATTCGGGGCTGTTTTAAAATTAGGGATCACCCTTTCAGGACAGAGATTAGGAGAATTAATTTTTCTCCCGGGGGGTTATGCAACATTGGAATTCTCTGCCTCAGAAGTTCATGGAAGCAGGGTCATTAAATAGTTTTAAGTTTGAGTTCAATAGATTCTGGTTAGTCAAGAGAATCGATGGTTATCGGGGATGGAGTGGGTGATGGTAGATAAGAATGTGAAATTCAAAACATAAACTAAATCAACCATAATTTTATTGAAAAGTGGAGCAGGATCAAGGGGCTAAATAGTCCAGTTCTGCTTCTGGTTTGCATATTTGCATGCTTGGATGAGATGCACAGTTGCCAAAGGTGATGTGTGGATTAAAGAGCTGGACGATGTGCAGAGGAAAGTTGAGACTCCATTTGCTTGGACAAGGTTGGAATGATTCAGGAAAGCAAATGTGGAAATGTGAGAGTGGGAGGGAGATTTGAAACATTCATCCAGAGAAAAGAAAAACAAGGAAAAGCAACAACTTACTAAATGAAATCCATTCCATTCCTTCTGCGAGCTGTGTGCAATAGTCTGTGAATTTTTCTCCAGGGCTGTTCTGAGGATGTTAAGATATTCTTTAATTGAAAATCATCTACAAAAATACAGGACATGTTCAGAAGCTGTTTAAACAAAAAAATGAAAACCTGTCAGGTTGTTTGACATGTATATATCTGCCTGAGAGGATAACATTCTTCTATGCTTGGTTACCTTCTCCTACATAAATATGATACAGATGGTATGAGAGCCTTGAGACCTGAAGAAAATGACCTTTCCATAGCACTCATTTGTTTACTTTGTCATATTCTGGGCATGAGAAAGAATATACTTGATTTGAAGGAAGTGATCCTGTCTTTTAAAATCTGACCAGAAATAAATCCCACTGTATCAATGCCTTATTTTCTAAAATTCACAGCCCAAAGTGAAGATCTGACAAATTTTCCAGCACACTGACTCTCATCGAGAGCTGACTGGTACATCTTCCAGCATTTTGGAGGATACTTTATCCCCACTTGCATTGTGCAGGCTCAGCAACAAACCAGAATTCAATTTAGAGAATTAGATGGAACAATCTATTGTATAAAGGACAATAAGAAAAATAAATTAGGGTAGGAAATTGTTGAGTAGTTAATGGAGTAAGAAACAGAAATATTGGAGAATATAGGGCCAGTTTGATGAAACTAGACTACCAGCAGAAAACTCACCTGCGAGGAACAAATAGGATTAAAAATTGCAGGGCTATTTCCTAAACTGTCTCATTCTGTAAATACCAAAAACATTATCACGTAAGGTTGGCATTTCTTGTTAAACCTTCTTTTTTAGAACATAATATCACTTTTATAAAGTTAAATGTATAAAAAAATCATTGAAAAACAATGTAGGAAAATGAAAGGGTAAACAGGATATTTAATCCTATTATCAACATTTAAGGATTATCAGGACTCTAACTGTTAAATGATGAGAAATTACATAAACTGGGCTTGTTATGCTCTGAAATATAGATATTTAAAAGTTGAGTTGATTGAGGTTTTTAGTATTTTGGAAGGAAAGACTGGTGGACTTGTGAGTCTCTCCCATCAAAACCATAGATAATAGCTCAAGCAATAATCTTACATTTGAGAGTGATAGATTTTTGATGGAGTTACAGATCATCTCAATGAATGGTGGAATAGGCTCAAGGGACAGAATAGCCAATTCCTTTTCTTATGTGCTTAACAGATAGTGCTTGACACAAGGTGTCTTTTTTTCTCCCCATTTGTTTGTAGACATCTGGTAACTACATAAATCTCTGTGCAGATAAAAAAATGACACTGCCTTAATGCCTTTGAAAAGAGCTGATTGCCTGCTTCTATTTGATGACTAAATTAATGACAGTAAAATAACAGCAGAGAAAATGTCTTAAGAAAATCTGGTACATATATAATGAGTTGTTAGTATGACTATTTAATTGGTTGAATTAAAGACGAGACGGGAAGTTGAGACGTTCTCCATCTCGATAGGCCACTGGAGAAAGAGGATGCTGCCTAAGTGTTAGAAAGGTGGTGATGGCCTACCACAGGTAGGACAGTGCATCGGCAATAATGTTCCCTGGCAATCTGGTAGAATTACCTCCTTCTCACTTGAGGTCAATCCTGGCTCTTCTATTAATTGAAGAAAGATAGATCGTTGCATGCAAAATAAGGTTAATTAGGGCAAGAAATTAGAAATAAAGAAGTAGGGCTGTCTGAGGTAATAAGATGACAGATTAATTTCAACGTGCTTAACAGCTTGATCAGGATTCAATGATTCTGTCTTTCTCCGACTTACCTATGATATTATTTACTTGGCATCTGGGAAAGCTTAAAAATCAAACATTTCTGGTATCATTTAAATGCAACCAGCATCCCTTAAAGGGGAGGTGTAATCTAAAGGAAACGAAAAGCTTTGAAAATGGCTGCATAATTATTGATCATGCCCTCAGGTTTCCCGAGTCTACTTTGAAGGCCTTCATCCAGTTAGTGAGTGGAAGGAACTAGATTGTGACACACCTTTCCTCCTCCCCTGTTGAGTACAAAATCTTACAGGCAACAACTCTATCAGCAGTAGGAAAATATTACAGCGGTGGTTAATGGCAAGAGTTCACTCTAAGGTCATGGCAACAAGAGTGAAAGAAGTTTAATGACTTCACCAATATTTTAAAGATAATAATACTTCTTTCTTGCTTTCACCATAATTAAAACAAAAACAAACTGTACCTCCCTGCCGCAAGACAATATTCATTATCACTTCATGGTATGTAATTGTCACGTCACACAAGAGCCAGGTAATGACCATCTCAAAAGTAAAAGATTAAACCATTTCGTCTTAACATTTAATGGTGTCATTGAATCCACCACACAATCATCGCTGGCCAGAAATCTAACTGAACCAACCATATAAATATTTTGGCATATCAGATGCTGTGGAGTCTGCAGCAGACACTTATTTCCTCACTTCACAAAGCCACCTGACTATCTACACAATGTGATGGATTACTCTCTACTTGCAACTCTGAATTCCACTCCAATTACATTCAAGAAGCTTGACGTGATCCAGGACAAAGTAACCTGCATTATTGTTGTCTAATTGATCATGTTAAGCATTCGCTCCCTCCAACACCCACACAACATAAATTATCTACAAGTTGCACTACAAATCACCATGATATCTTGAACAGTAGCTATCAAATCCATGACCTTTGCTCTCTAGTAAAACAGGAGAGGAGGCATATGGAAGATTGATTGATTACTTTTATGAGCCATCAAAGGTATGATGTCATCTTATTTTTTAAAGTTTGACAATTTTTTTTGAAGTTTTAACTCAAGCCAAATTTGTTATCAATCATCTTACCAAGTCCAACATTAGACGTGATTTTGTTAATGGCCACCATTTATTAAATAATCTGGGCTGTGCTAACAATTCCACTGAAATGAATTTAAGATTTTAAGTCAGGCTTGAAATGTGATGCATTTGCATATGATTGAATTTCTCTTTATGTATATGTATATATTTTTATATCTTTTGTGTAGGTGAAGGGAATTCATACATACATTGCAATGTTTTCGTTGAGAATAGGAAGCTGTCAGTCTCTTCAGCATTCCCATGACAACAGCCTGTTCAATGAGAGTCCATGTGCCTGATCTGAGAATTAAAATGGAGAGTTAACAGTTCAATGGCTGCATCTCCTTGCCAGTGATGGCTCAATCCCTCATTCACGCTGAATAAATTTATATTCCTTTTTCAAATCTGATTTCTTGCATTCTTGTTCTGATGAGTACAAGACAAAAAAACTTCAATTTTGTATTTCCTTTTGGCAATGTTTAACATCCAATCAATCAGGACTGACTAAAAAATATGGACTTTGAATTTAAATCAGAGCTTAGGATGGAATATAACATATTAGTTACACAGTAGAATCATACAACCATGGCAAATAGCAAGTAATGGGTCAGATTGGACAGGACTGCTAGCCTACTGTCTTCTACATTTTTCTTTCTTCTTCCTCTTCTCATAGTTTCATCTTTTCACAACTTCCTGTATTACAGTATTAGCTACAGATCTATCTTTTGGAATTTCTATCCACTATCTGCCACAGAATCTTCTTTCAAAACTGTATCTTTTGAACACTTCTTTGGGACATGGATGATATATTAGTAAGGCCTTATTATTGTCTAAAAGTTCCCCTTACCACAAATGCCCAATAATATTTTCAGTTCTTTATCTAAATAATACAGCCTAATGTTATTTGCCTCCCGTGAGCTTCTAGAGCCTTTGCACATGCTTTCTGAGTTTATGATCTCCATCTTATCCTATGTATTCCCGATGATTAGTTCCAAGCTTATCTTCAGCAGCTTAATTGTTTGTATTTATCCATTATCAGATGTTCATGCACAGAGGTGTTTATAAGCCTTAAGTCCACAATGAAAATAGTCTTAGAGGATAACTTCTTAGCAAACTCTTGAACCGTGAAGTGATTCATGAAAGTAAGTTCTGTTCCACTTCCACACATTTAATAACTTTCACATTCAAACAAGTAACTTAATCAGGCAAGCTTGATGGAATTAACCGTCAAAAAGTTGGCAAATGGATTATGTTGTGAGAAAATGCAAAGTTGTTCATTTTTGAACAAAAGTACAAAGTATAATTAAAAGGAGGAAAACTGCAGAAAACTACAATACAAAGGTACAATACAAATGGGCATACTTGTGCATGAGACACAGAAAGCTTGCACACAGGTGCAGCAGGACATTTGCTTTAATAAAATGTTTGGGCAGCACGGTGGCTCAGTGGTTAGCACTGCTGCCTCACAGCGCCAGGAACCCAGGTTTGATTCCACTGTTGGGTGATTGTCTGTGTGGAGTTTGCACATTCTCCCTGTGTCTGTGTGGGTGTCTTCCAGGTGCTCTAGTTTCCTCCCACAGTCCAAAGATGTGCAGGTTAGGTGGATTGACCATGCTAAATTGCTCATAGTGTCCAGGGGTGTGTAAGTTAGGTGAGTTAAACTAAGGAAATGCCAGGTTAAAGGAAAGGGTAGGGGAATGGCTCTGGGTGGAATGCTCTTTGGAGGTGCACTGTGGGCTTTTTTGGGCTGAATGGCCTGTTTCCACACTATAGAGATTCTATGATAAGCAGGAAGATTGAAATAATGGAATGTTCACCCTTATTTCAAGGGGGTTGGAGTATAAGCGTAGGGAGCTTTGGGGGCAGATTCCTTGTCTGTATTTAAGGCTGAGATACGTTGATTCTAGATCAATAGGAGAATTAAGAGTTATGGGGAAAGGGCAGGAAAGTGGACAGAAGTATTGTCAGATCAACAATGATCCTTGAAGTATAGAGCAGGCTCGAGGGACTCCCTGTTCCTATTTCTTATTGTCTTATGGTCTTAACACAGCTGTGAAGTATGCTTACAAGTTTGAATTATCCATCAAGTTGCTCTTCAACTATTGTAGTGGCCCTTCCTGCCCATGGCATATTTTTGATCTAGTTACAGTTAACATGAGCTAAGAAAAGTTACTTCACTAGCTTTGTTTCTATAGAAACAAATAGTTAGCAGTTTGCTTCAAAATCCTGGAACTCGCTACCTAATAGCAATGTGAGAGTACCTTCACCATAAGACATAGGAGCAGAAATTAGGCCATTCAGCCCATCGAGTCTGCTCAGCCATTCAATCATAGCTGATAAATTTCTCAACACCATTCTCCCGCTTTCTCCCTGTAACCTTGCTCCCCTTGATAATCAAGAACCTATCTATTTCAGTCTTAAATGTACTCAATGACCTGGCCTCCACATCCTTCTGCGGCAGTGAATTCCATAGATTCACCACTCACTGGCTGAAGAAGTTTCTGCTTATCCCCATTCCTTCCCTTTACTCTAAGGTTGTGCCCTCAGGTCCTAGTCTCTCCTACCAATGGAAACATTTTCCCAACATCCACTCTGTCCAGGCCATTCAGTATTCTGTAAGTTTCAATTAGATTCCCCCTCATCCTCCTAAACTCCAAGGACCACAGTAATAAAAGAAAGTGACCACCATGACCTTCTGGAGGTCAATTAGGTCTGTATAATTCATGAACAAATTTGTTAAAAGTTCTGTAATAACACTTTGCCTCTTTGGACCTTACATTAACACTTCCTGCCAGTCCCTTATAATCATTGAAGCAAATTTCATTGCATCACTTTCTCTCACTCACCAGTATTGCAAAATTCAATTTCCCACATTTTATGACTGATACAAAGCACACCAACTAGTTCATGAGATAACAAGGTGCAGAGCTGGATGAACACAGCAGGCCAAGCAGCATCAGAGGAGCAGGAAAGCTGATGTTTTGGGCCTAGACCCTTCTTCAGAAAATG
>NW_025976686.1:0-7310 GCF_021869965.1 Rhincodon typus | reverse complement strand
GTCCAAAACTGATCCCTGGGGAACACCACTTCCAACTCATCTCCAACCTGAGAAATGCCCAGCTATACATACCCTCTGTTTCCTATATTTTAGCCAAATTCTAATCCATGGTGCTAAGGACCCATTGATTCCAAACATTTCTAATTTGCTAACCAATCTGCCATGTGGCACCATATCAAATGCTTTCTGAAAGTTATCACATTATTATATTGTTTCTGTCTGTGGGAGGTTGCTGTGTGCAAATTGGCTGCTGCATTTCATACATGACAATGATGATAACTCTTTCTTAACTTCAGAGCACTTTGGGATGCCCTGAAAGCTGCTAAATGAATGCAAGGTGTAGAGCTGGATGAACACAGCAAGCCAGACAGCATCAGAGGAAAAATTTCTGAAGAAGGGTCCAGACCTGAAACGTCAGCTTTCCTGCTCCTCTGATGCTGCCAGGCCTGCTGCGTTCATCCAGCTCTACACCTTGTTATACCAGATCAGCAATGATCTGATTGAATTAGGGAGTAGGCTTCAAATGGCCAAATGAGTTATTTCCCCTTCTGATTCTTATGATCATAAAAATATATATGGCATCCTTCTGTTGGTCTAAGTCTTATGGTTAATTTTGCTGATGAACAAAAAGTACAAGCAGACTGTTTGTGTTTTTCACAATTTTAACACGGTTGCCAGTGACAGGACACTTCGTCTATATTTTCCAATCAACCTGTTCAGAGATGCTACTAACCCTCACTGGAGCAGGTGGGACTTAAAGCTGGGCCTCCTGGCTCAAAGATAGGGACACTGCCACTGCACCAGAAGATCCCTAGGACCTTTTGTCCATGTTATAACAAGTTATTGGAAACTGACGATGCCTGTAGATCTGTATCATAACAAACATGACACATACAAGAGAAGAGAAAACTGGAAATTAAAAACAGGCAGCATGAATATTTATATTACTTTATCAGCTGATGAGTTGGAGGTGGGTGGGATTTGTCGGATTTAATTTAGTGAGCTAATAACTAAATTCATAGCAAAC
Source organism: Rhincodon typus (assembly GCF_021869965.1). Taxonomy (NCBI): domain Eukaryota; kingdom Metazoa; phylum Chordata; class Chondrichthyes; order Orectolobiformes; family Rhincodontidae; genus Rhincodon; species Rhincodon typus. Next base: position 6,283 of record NW_025976686.1, on the reverse strand, counting down.
AGAGTCTCCCGGGTGCAGCAGGATTATCTTTCCAGCAAAATACTGTAAGAGATGGATAAATACTCACAATTCTGGTTGTATAAACAATCCAAGTTATTTATAATAATGCAGTGTCCAGGAGCAATTAATTGTGAATTACCTGGTCATCTCCAATGGACTAGGATTACGGTGGGACTGTATATATTCTTTTTTAAAAAATTGCATAACATATACAGATCCATGCCAAAGCTTGAGACTTGCTCAATGCCTTTGTTATCTTTCAAACTGGCATGCCTTTCAATTTAATGTCTTTAATCCAGAGCTTCCTCCATTTTAAATATAGCTTTGAAAGGTTTATGATGTAGGCTCATGTAAAATTAAAAACATTATCAATTTTTAAATTTTACTGGAGGCAACGTGGTATATGCTCAGGCTGAGTGGTTGGCAGTTTGGCACCTGCCAGACTGCAGCTCCGTCAAGAGGTTCAGATTAATCTAATTTCAGAACTACAATGTGACTCAAGTTAAATTAACTATACTGGGAAAGCTGCCAGACAAAGATATACCCACCGGTGTTAAATGGCTGAGAATTTTTTATTTAAATTCAGTACTGAACTAACATCATGAAAAGCATATGTCACTTTAATAATCAGGTCATTAACTGTCATCATTTAGTCATTGCAGCCATTAAGAGACCAAGAGAACCTTGCTGTGTTCTTTTTAATAAAAATGAAAAGCTTTCTGTAAACCTTTTAGCTGAGTTCTCAGATTATTCTGGAATTGTAGTCATAAGTCATCAGATGTATCTGGCGGTACTTCAAAATGCTTAACGTTATACTTGTGATGCTATAATTGGTGGTGTTAGCACCAATATTCCAGGAAAATTCCATATTTGAAATTTGTTTTGTGCTAAGTTTCATGTTGTTGTAAATATGTTCGAAGGAATATACATACAAGTATACAAATTAGGAGCAGGAGTAGGCCATTCAGCCCCTCGAGCCTGTTCCACCATTTGATAAGATATTGGCTATACTGATTGTGGCCTCACCGTTACTTTCCTGTCTAAACCTAAACCTTTTGACTTTCTTATCAATTAAGTGGTTGCCTCCCCATTGTTCTCATTTTCTCACCCTACCTGTGTTCTTCAACATAAAAGCCATCATTTTCCCAGCCAACTTCAATTCTGAAGAAGAGACATATCAGACTTGAAGTGTTAACTTTTTCGCTCTCCACAGATGATTCCAGACTTGCTGATTTTAAGCAGCACTTTCTGTTCTTATTAAGTATCTATCAAACTCAGCGTTAAATATTCAAGAACCCTAGCTTCATTGCCTCCTTGAGAAGAGAATTTCATAGACCCCTCATTTATATCCTTGAATACCTCTGTGATCTGGGTTAGGGTTTGAATATGGGAGAGTGAATACTGATATTGAGACAGTCCTGAAACTGAGATGTTCCATTGTAGAATCAAATGGCCAAAATGCTGCAATAAACGCCATTACCAAAAACTTTGCCATAACATCTTTGTCTAACATTATGCCCAGTTACACATACAAAAATAAATTGTTCCACCTTTGTTGTTTCTCTTGCTATGTCCTGTAGTTGCCTTTGCCTGGCGTAGAGCTCCAATACAGAGCTACCCCCGTGACTGCAGCATGGCTGGCAAAAGGCTTCAGACTTTCACTGGAGGTAACTGCAGATGGATCTGCAGGAGAACCTCGAGTAGCTCTGGACCCAATGGCTGAGCTTTGAATCACCCCACCTCAGTCTGGACGGGTTATCTGACATGCAACAGCAAGGGCATTGGTGGTGAGAAGACAGCAGATTTGTGGTCCACAGTGCCATTGCACCGGTCTGGGCTGCACCCCAGCAATCCTTTAGCAGGCAGATTTCTGGACATTTGTCAAATTCTCACACCCTTATGAACACTGACATCTATAGCCATGACAGCAACAATTTAAGTCTAAGTGACAACAAACATGGATCTCATGACCTCCAACTGGGTTTTCACTGCAGCACTCTGCCTTTGGATGCTTGTGAATGGGAAGTTGAGACAGCAACCACAAGGCACTGCTTCATAGCTAGGTCTATACATACTGGCATAGAGTTATCCATTACTTGCATGCAGATGGGTTCCCAAGATCTGCACAAAGCTCTATATCTCAACAATATGAACAATCTCACTGAGAGAACTGCCAATCAAGCATCTCAGTGTGCAGAATTATCAGCAATTCCTGTACGCCATGCCAAAATCCTTATCTGAGACCTGTGTAGCACAACTCATCTGGGATCTAACCCTCTGGTGAGCTGACATAGGAATGATCCATTCTCCCTGACCTGGCTACAACCCACTCATGGTGACTCACTACATGCAGATCCCAATTCTATACCACCTGTAGAATTTGTACCGTGTCAATATCTCAGCTGCTGGCATCAAGTGTCAGATGAAGTCATGGTACTTCTTCATCTGCGGTGGCGTTGCCATCCCTCTTCCTCTTGAAACTACAGTGGCTGGAAAGGTGTAGTTCTTGGATGTCTGAAAACAAACTCTCAAAAGGAGCTGGTTAAGGAAGTAGATTGAATTGGAAGGTAAATGCAGAAAGCCCTGATAAGGGGTCCCAAACTGGAACGTTGACTCTCCTGCTCCTTTGATACTGCCTGACCTGCTATGTTCCTCCAGCTCCATGCTCTATTGACTTGGAAAGTAAATGATCTATGATATTGCAATCTGTAACTTGTGCATCTTCAGGATTGCATGAAGGTGAAATAGGAGTTGAGACGTTTATTAGACAAGATCATAACACCAGTTTCTCCTTCAGTTCTACTCTGTTCCTGTGATTGTGTACTTCACACAAGCAAGAGGGAAGAGCATCAGTCATTGTGTTGGAATGTGCCTGGATAAAGTGTCTGCCATAGCTGAATAGGTGGAGATTTGTGGAGACTACATGTGGTGTGCATGAGGCTTGCATTATTGGAAAGTTTGCGAGGGTTAGGCAGATCTAAATGTTAGGTCTGTTTCAGACTACTAGGAACTGGTGATGGGTGAATGATAGAGCCATGGTGTATTAAAAAGAGTAGAATGCTTGTGGTGCACTGGTTAGGGTCATTTCATGAGAAGATGCATTCACTGACCTCAACCACCCACTTGGAGTTACTGAATTTCTCTTAGAACTGCTGCCATGTCCTTGGGACGAGGCTCCAGGAGCTAACCCTCTTCTCACTTACTCCTATTTGGTTCAGTCTCTGGAGGATCTCCTGGACCCCTCTGCAGAAACATGGTCTCAATTCTCCTGTTTCCCTTCATCACTTAAGGCCTCCAGTGTTTCATTCAAAAATCTGACAGCCTTGTTTCTCTCTCTGTTTCTCCCCTAGTGCTCCAGTTCAGTAACAGCTTCCTTGTGTGTGCAATTCCCCTTTAAAGGTTCTAAAGACTAGTTTTAAGAGGTGAAGGCTATCTGAAACTTGTGTTCAACATGCGTGTGGCTAAGCTGTATGAGTGAATGTTCAGCCAGCCAGTGGCAACATAGCCACTCAGCTCAACCCTCAACAGTAGCCATTCACTTTCCTGATTATGGGAGAGGTAGCAAGGTGTGGAGGTTGAAAAGCAACATGTCATTTTGCTGCTGAAAAATGCTCCACATTTTTTTACCTCTGAGAACCTTCTCAGCTTCTTTTGATGTAATAATATGGCAACAAGCGTTGGAACAGTGTAAGTGAATATATATTTACTAAAGTGTAGATTGTATGAAATGATAGGACACTCATACCACTGCTGTGCCTTAAAAGTTTTTTATTTTCTCCCTCCCACTATATCTAAGAGCAGGCCCAACATTTACTGCTGAGGTGGAGGTAGCCTACTGACTTTGAAGATTATGATGGGGATCTTTTGGAGTTCTGGATCTAGAGGGCCATAGTCTGTTGAGAATGACCTACATTGATGCAGGCATATACTCCTGAATGTCAGCTGATGGAGACAATAGGGTCAGTGGAAGGCGGTGGGGGTGGGGGTGTGGAAGGAAGCAGCAGCAGGGAATGCCTGCAGTGTCCTGAGAAGAAACTGCCAGGATCTGTCTCTTTCGCAGGTGACCATGCTGTCTCCTTGAGAAGAAGAGGCACCTGGAGTGAGGTCAAGGTGACTCAATCCCCATATTGCCTTGCCATTGATACTGCATACCCACAGATAGACGGATGGCGTGCAGGCCGAAGTGCATTCCGAGCAACCATTGAGTGTTTTGCTGAATCTGGGTTTCCAGTTTGGCTGCTACCTTTTCTGTGAAGGGAGACAAGAACGTGCAAGTCAGAGCCACCACTGTAATGAGAACTTGTTTTATTTCAAAAATATACATTATTCATAAAAAATATCTTTATATATGTACATGTCACAAATGCAGTTCGGTTGTGACAGTCGCATGTCAAGGAAACAAACAAACATTGGAACAAAAACAGAAGTTGCTGGAAAAACTCAGCAAGTCTGGCAGTATCTGTGAAGGAAAATCAGAGAACTGAGATAGGTTCATCGGACCCAAAATGTTAACTCTGATTTTGCTTCAAAGATGCTGCCAGACCTGTTTTTGTTCCTGATTTACAGCATTTGCAGTTCTTTCGGTTTAAACAAACATTAAAGTTTGACTGTATCCAAACAAACCAAAGGCATCTCTTACTTGAACCAGACTATATTTACATGCATTTGAGGCACTAGGAGGGTCCAATAACTGAGTATTTAACTTTGGCAGAAAGACCTCAGACAGTGGTCTTTCCCTACTTGCCTTGGCAGCAGCTGCCCCAAGCTTTAGTGCGTCCCTCAGCACACAGTCCTCGACTTTGGAATGTGCCAGTCCGCAACATTCAGTCAAAGTCAACTCCTTGTTCTGGAAGACCAACAAGCTTTGGGCAGACCAAAGGACGTCTTTCATCAAGTTAATGGTCCTCTAGGTGCAGTTGACGTGTGTCTCGGTGTGAGTCCTGGGAAACAGATGAACAGAGTCCTGTGTCATGGATGAACTCCTCCATGTTTTGCACTAAGCTACTGGAAGCTGCTGGTACAGATGACTGATGTTTCCCTGCCTTTCTGCAGATTGAGCAGGTCAGTTGTGATGGAATACAGTGGTAAGTCTCCTCCATGGGGGCTGAGCAGGTCCCTGGTCTCCAGTGGTCCTCTGAATATCTGATCCAGGGGCATTGCTGCAGAAAAATGTCAGTGATGCTCACAAGATTGTTTGCTCAAGTCTAAAAGTACATGAAGTAGCCAACAAGTTAATTGTCTCTGAGCTGGTGGAGGGTTCAGGTCACTGCATTGCCAGTACATCCTCTGTGAGTTCACAGGCTTCATCCTCAGAGGTGGTGCTAGCACTGAGGGGCTCAGGCTGTGGCTTTGTTCCTGGCTATGCTGCTAGTAGCTGTAGAAGGGAGGAGAAAGAATGAGGTGGTGAAGGTGTGCAATACCTTGTGCAAACCAGTGTGTCTGCCTTTGTGGCACATCTGAGAGATCACAATATTGCATACCGGCTTCTTGGGCCATTCCTGTCTCCTTCTTACCACAGGAATGGACTCTGCATTCCCCAGCCTACTTAATCGCTCTTTCCTCACAGGAGGTGAGGACCTTTGTGTAAGACATCTCTTCACCGGTCTTAGCCCTCTCTGCATGGATGTGGGCTAGCGGTTCCTGTAATGAGATAAAGTTGAAGGATTGAGTATAATGGCATTGGATACATGAGTACTTTGTGAGCATGTATAACCTGGAGAGGTGGTGAGGCATCCTCAGTAAGTGAGTAGGAATCAAAGTTTCCAAGCAGGGTTAGTATTTTGAGAGCATTGGCTGGATTTGAGCACATCATGCATGTGATGCTGAAGCTCACAGGCTATGACCTTTTGTAAGATGCCTATGCAGTGGCAGAGCTAGGCTGAATGATGCTCCCATGAGTGTGAGCCTGCAGTGAGAAGATAGTGCCACTTACCCTTGTGGAGTACAAAAGATCATTCATTTTCTTGCAGTACTGATGCCAGACATGAGGGGCATTGGTACTGACCTATGCTGTTATCTCAGTTCAGGCCTGATGTGTTTGATGGGAGGGCCTCCTGATGCCAGACCCCAGGAGGAGGATCTCCCTTCCGTCCCTCTCTCCATCCAGCAGTAGTAACAAAACATCACTAAAACAAAATAAAAACCAAAAGAACTGCGGATGCTGTAAATCAGGAACAAAAACAAAGTTGCTGGAAAAGCTCAGCAGGTCTGGCAGCATCTGTGGAGGAGAAAACAGAGTTAACGTTTCGGGTCTGGTGACCCTTCCTCAGAACTGAGTTCTGAG
>NW_025976685.1:0-7311 GCF_021869965.1 Rhincodon typus | reverse complement strand
TCTGCTCCTATGATGCTGCTTGGCCTGCTGTGTTCATCCAGCCCTGCACCTTGTTGTCTTGTACTAAGAAACTGAGCATTTCTAAAGATGCACCCAGGTCAAAACCATTAGATGAGAACCTATCCCTGCCTGTAAAGTATCCTGGCAATAGTATTACATTCCAAAGTGCAGAATTGAAATGCAACTCCAAATTGTAAGTGGATTGGCGATGTGCTGTGAGGCTCGTGCATGTTGAATGTCAGGGTCTGGATGGGGTACGTGTCGTTGCTATCCAAGGCACTAGTACAGAGGAGGGAGCTATACTGTTGGGATGGTCTTCATCTAATACAAACTGGCTGTGTATGTCATAGATTCATAACTATTTAGTGTCAGCTAGTTTATTACCTATGATTTTGAAAATTATTGTTTTAAGCAGTATGGTTAAGAATGTTGTCCTTGTGTTCTTGTAATTGCTGAGCTATTGATATTTGTTTAACTAAAACAAGTTAAACAATTTTAGTTTATACTACAATGTGCACCTATAAATTTCTTCTGGATGGGTTTCCTCATTGGACATGTTTGATTTATCTCGGTACAGAATTAGAAATTCAATTTAACAGCAGAATTCGAGTGTGTGAAATAAAAGGGATAGTAGCAACATGAATACAAAATTGCTTTCTATCACTCGGAGCTTCCCACCCTATCCCTGTAACCATGCATTTCTCATGGCTAACCCACCTAGCCTGTACATCCCTGGACACATTGCTGTACACTATGGGGCAATTTTAACATGGTCAATCCACTTAATTTGCACGTCAATGGACTATGGAAGGAAACTGGAGCACCCAGAGGAAATCCACACCGACTTGGGGAGAACACAGACAGTCACCCGATGCTGGAATTGAACCTGGGTCCCTGGCACTGAGGCAGCTGTGCTACCCACTGAGCCACCATGCCTAGACCTTGGTGTACAGGTCCCAATTACAAATTTTATGGTGGTACAACATTTGGAAACATTGTGAAGGGAAAAGTGTAAACTTCAAAAGGGTATAGACAAGTTTTATTGGAGTGGGCAGATAGGTGGCAGACTAGGTTCAATGCGGAGAAGTGCAAGGTGACCTCTTGGCAAGAAGTACAGGGAGAGACAAGATAAAGTGAAGGGTACAACTCTGTAGGAGATGCAGGAACAGGGATCTGGCTGCATAGGTAAATAAACCATTAAAGTTGGCAGGACCAGATAATAAAGCATATAATATCCTAAACTTTAGCGATAGGGACATGGAATTGATGAATAAGGAAGTTGTATGTAACTTGTATGAGACACTCTCCTCATCTGGAGAATTGCATCCAGTTCTGGGCACCACGCTTTAGGAAGGATGTAAAGGATTGGAGAGAGTGCAGAAGAGTATTGTTCCAGGGATGAGTATCTCAGTTATGCAGATAGATTGGAGAAATTGGGACTGTTCCTCTTGGAGATGGGAAGGCTAAGAGGAGATCTGATTAGAAAATTGCAACTTCTGAGCAGAGTAAATGGAGAGAAAATGTTCCTAATGAAAAGAATTGGTAACAAGAGGGCATAGATTGTAACATAATTAGAATCAAAAACATGTAGGAAAAGCCTTTACACGCAATGCATGGTTAGGGTCTGGAAGGCATTGCCTGATGGGCTGGTGGAAGCTGGTTCAATGGAGGCTTCAAAAGGAGGTTAGATAGTTGTCCAAATAACATGCAAGGTTGCTGCTAGAAGACACAAGAATGGTACTAAGTGAGATGCTTGTTCAGAGAGCTGGTGCAAACACCGATGGACTGAATGACTCTCCAGCACTGTAACGATTATATGATCAGACGTACATTTACTAATTGAAAATGGTAGAAAACTGCTGTGTTCAAGTAATGGTGTACCTGGTATCTGTTCAGTCATTAGTATAAATTTGTCTCCATCTAGTGGTTTTAGAGTAAAGCAGGGTTGTCAAATGATATTGTAGAGGAAGAGATAGCTGGAACTGCAGATGCTGGAGAATCTGAGATAACGAGGTGTAGAGCTGGATGAACACAGCAGGCCAAGCCGTATCAGAGGAGCAGGAAGGCTGATGTTTCGGGCCTAGACCCTTCTTCCCCTCCCCCATTTCTAAAGAGGGTTCTGAAATAAATAGGGAGAGAGGGGGAGGTGGATCGAAGATGGATAGAGGAGAAGATAGGTAGAGAGGAGACAGACAGGTCAAAGAGGCGGGGATGGAGCCAGTAGAGGTGAGTGTAGTTATGGAGGGGATAGGTCAGTCCAGGGAGGACGGACAAGTCAAGGGGGCGGGATGAGGTTAATAGGTAGGAGATGGGGGTGGGAGAAGGGGATAGGTGGGAGGAAGGACAGGTTAGGGAGGCGGTGACAAGCTGGGCTGGTTTTGGGATGCAGTAGGGGGAGGGGAGATTTGAAGCTTGTGAAGTCCACACTGATACCATGGGGCTGCAGGGCTCCCAAGCAGAATGAGTTGCTGTTCCTGCAACCTTCGGGTAGCATCATTGTGGCACTGCAGAAGGCCCAGGATGGACGTGTCTGAGGAATGGGAGGGGGAGTTGAAATGGTTCGTGACTGGGAGGTGCAGTTGTTTATTGCGAACCAAGCGTAGGTGTTTTGCAAAGTGATCCCCAACCCTCTGCTTGGTTTCCCCAATGTAGAGGGGGCCGCAACAGGAACAGCGGATGCAGTATACTACATTAGCAGATGTGTAGGTGAACATTTGCTTGATGTGGAAAGTCTTCTTGGGGCCTGGGATGGAGGTGAGGGGGGAGGTGTGGGGGCAGGCGCAGTACTTCCTGCGGTTGCAGGGAAAAGTGCCGGGGGCTGGTGGAGCGGATAACTGAGTCACGGAGAGAGTGGTCCCTCCGGAAAGCAGATAAGGGTGGGGAGGGAAAAATGTCTTTGGTGGTGGGGTTGGATTGCAGATGGCGGAAGTGTCAGAGGATGATGCGTTGGCCGAAACGTCAGCCTTCCTGCTGCTTGGCCTGCTGTGTTCATCCAGCTCTACACTTTTTTTTGTAGAGTAGGAGATACTTTTTGTACCTTTTATTTTGTTCTAAAAACCAGCACTACAGCTGATATTCTCTTGTTTTCATAATTGTCAAAAATCCAGCCAATTTCAACAGTAGATCAAACTCTGTTTTCTAATAACTAAGTTGAGAAGTGATTTTCCACCCCCACCATGTTTCCTGATGGCATATTAAAGCACTTTATTTTTGAACTTTTTTAACCTACTTTTATTTCTCAGTATCACTTAAATTTTTCTTGCACTTCCTAACTTTAAACTTCCACTTTTGGGACAATTTCTAGTGAGTCTTTTACATGCCTCTGGCCATTCCAAGAACTGCATTGCTGGAATTCCAATGTAGCATTTCTAATTGTGATCTAATTAAGGTTTTTATATTAAATTTAAATTGCTTTTTGATTCTATTGCATGTAATCTAGAAAGGGGAAAATTGCATACAAATTACATTTTTGTTTTAGTTTGCTCCTCTCTCTCTTTTTCTTCTTGAAAGATCTATCTATATTGGTACCTCCTTTTTTAATAAATATTAGTTTATATAATAGAACGGGCATGCTTCATGGTTATCTATTTTGGATGTCAATACCTGGGAGAACATAGAACAGTGTGAGACCAGTGGAGGCTACAGGGGTTGAAAGTGGAAAGTAGCTGTGCTGTTGGCAGGGTCTTAACCTGAGCCGTGTTGGGACTAGCGTAGTTTCAAATCACATAACGAGGATGGCAGAGAGGCCTTCCTACTAAATAGTAGGAAGGAAGGGAATCCTTTTGAGAGGAGATGTGGTAAATCAAGGGGAAACAAAACGATCCTAGGACAGCATATTGATAACCAGAGTATAGCAGAAAGAACAGTCAAGCAGATAAAACCAGAGACTGTTGAACATTTATGACAATGCTGTCACTTTTGTGGTTGTGTCCATTTTGTTTTGGAGAGGTTGTAAGGCAAAGGTACCGAGTGATCTCGAAGAGTAAACAATTTGTGAGGCCTTGGGGGCTTTTTTTATAAAAGTTAGAAGAATGGAAGCAGCCTGGGTGGGGCCAGCTGTCGCAGACCAGGCTTTCTAGTTTTTTGGGTTTAGTTTTAAAGAGAAGCCATTAGGGTCTTCAGAAGAGTGGGAAACTTCAGTGAATGTCTCCTGGCTGCTGCACTCCCTGAATCATTTTTTTTTTTTCCTTCCTGAATTAGGAAAACTGCATATGAGAATCTGTGAATTTTCCTCTTTTGCCAAGGGGTGTGTTCATGGGATGTTACTATTTTGGAACAGCTGGTAATAGTTACTATTTTTTTTGGTTATGTTTTCCAATAGTTAAGTTATTCTAAAATCCTCGTTTGTTTGTTTGCATTTTAACTAGTGTTTAAATTGTGTTTTGCTTAATGTTGAGTAGTTTGACTAGGTGCACTGCATCTGGAACACTGACTTCACATCTACCTTTTTTAAAATAAGGAAAAGTTAGGGTCTAGGCTACCTTCTTAACAATATTGAGGGGGTCTGGTCTGGTCCATAACAAGATTGAAGAATACACTCCGCATTCATAACCAAATGAATGAATTGTTAGTACAGATATAATGGCTATCATACATTTTTGTTTCTCAGACATGTTTGCAAGACCATAACTATGACACGAATAATGGAAGTGTATTTGATATTTGGGAAAACACAAAGCTAGGAAATGGTGGTGGGATAGATCTGTTAATTAATGATATCAGTAATACAGTAGTGAGAGAGGACCTTGACTGAAAAGTGCAAGATGTAGAATCAGTTTGGGTGGAGATACAAAATAGGAAAGGTTCATAATAGTTATCCTTATCTGAACAATGTATAGGAAGAAATAAATCGAGCTTGCAAGAAAGGTGAATAATCATGTGACTTTTTAATCTGCATATAGATTAGTGAATGTAATTTGGAAAATTGTATCTTGGACAGTTACTTAGAGCAGTTTATTATAGAACCATATAGGATGCTGACTATTCCAAACCTCTCAATATGCACTGGACAGGATTAATTGATAGCCTCATGGTAAAGTATCCTCTAGACATCAGCAAGCCTTGCTAACCTATAGAAGGCAGACCAGAAATGAAATACTGAAACATTTTTGGGCCTAAGGAAAGATAGACTGACATTGGAGGCAGTCTAGAGAAAGTTCACCGGTATGGAAGGACTGTCTTATGAGGAGAGGTTGAGTATCTTGGGCCTTTACTCATTGGAGCCTTAAAGATTAAGGGGCAACCTTATTGAAACATGCAAGGTTGTTGGGAATAAAGCAAAGAAATGCAGATACTGAAGATCTGAAACAAACAAAAGCAAAGTGCTGGAAAAGCTCAGCAGATCTGGCAGCATTTGTGGAGAGAAAATATAGCTAACATTTCGATACCAGTGACCCTTCGTTACAATATTTGCCACATTCTCATCAGAAGATTCTTCAGGGACTTGACAGTAGATGTGGAAGAGGTTATTTTCATCCTGTGGAAGAGCCTTGGACCAGAGTAAGAAGTCACTCATTTAATACAGAGAAGAGGGGGAATTTCTTCTCCAACATTAGTGAATCTGTGGTGTTCTTCCCCCACAGAAGGCTGTACAAGCTGGCCTGTTAAGTTTATCCTAACTTTGAATACACAGATTTTTGTTTAATAGGGAATCATGGATTATGAGGTAAATGCAGGAAAGTAGAGTTGAGGATTATCAAGTTTTGGCAAAGATCTGTAGCTTGGGTTGTGGATGAGGTTGTTGACTTGCTCGCCAAGCTGGCTTGTTTTCGTTCAGATGTTTTGTCACATGCTAGGTGGCACTCACCTTAATGGACCGGACAGTGTAAATTCCAGGCTGAGTAGAATAACATCGCTTCATCGGACGCTCCACTGACTGTCACCTAGCATGGTGATGAAACGTCTGAACAAGAGCAAGTCAACAACCTCTCTGAGGATTATCAGATGAGCCATCATTCCATTGAATGGAAGAGCAGACTCAATGGGCTGAATGGCCTGCTGCTGATTTTTATGTCTTATGGTCATTTTGAGGTACGAACTGTAGTGGAGTGCCAAAGGAATAGATGCTGCAGCCTCAACTACTTACAATCTGTTTAATGATTTTTGGATGTGGGGACCTAATGGGTAGTGGCCAAATTTGCCATTATGTCACGATGGGTAAGAAAGCAAGTTCTCAGGAGGTAGAGTCTACAAAGGACTATAGATAGATTAAGTGAGGGGGTAAACAAATGGCATTGGACTAAAACGTGGGAACTTGTGAACTTGTCTGCTTTGGCAGGAAGAATAGCAAAGCAACAAATTATTTAAATGGAGAAAGATTGCAGAATTTGGAAGCTACAGAGGGGTCTCAGTGTCTGGGTATGTGAATCATGAAAAAATGAGTTTGCTAGTACTGTCAATGAATAGCAAGGCAAATGGAATGTAAATGTTTGTTGCAAGGAGAATGGAATAGAAGAGAGGGGTAGTTTTGCTGCAACTAGACAAGGCTTTGGTGACATCACATGGAGCACAGTATATTATTTTTGTTCTCTTTATTTGAAAAGTGGTTATAGTTACACTATAAGCAGCTCAGAGCCAGGGACCTTTTGTAGAAAGACTAGTTTGGACCTGTTTCTTTTTTGAGACAAACTGAACTAGTGCTAAGATTATGCCATTCAGTCTGTTTCAACACTTGTTCATATTTCAGATCTTCAGTTTTGAGCAATTGCACTAACATGAAAAGAAAGTAATTTTGGCCATTGACAAGTATGCACATTCTGAAAGGTACTCATCATTTAAAAGAAATTCATTGTTTAAAAGATAACCTAATAATCTGTGCTTCATTTCCGATGCTAGTTGACAATTGTATTTTTGTGTTTTGTTTTTGTTCAGAATCTAAGTTTTTATATTAATCCTCTGGCCTGTAGAGAGAGAGAGACTCTGCGTAATGAGTACCCTGAGTTACTTGTAGTATCCTTTTTTAAGGGAGATTGGGAAGGTTGGAATTGCTTATGGAAGTTGGCTCTCCAGTAACCTCAGCTGACAATGTGTCAATGGTACGTGAGGATAACTGCACCCTGCTGTGAATTGCTGCCTGGACTGATAGGTGAAGCATGGCCATTGTTAAATGGTTCTGTAAGGTTGTATCTTTTTCCTGGAATGAGTCTGTGTTCCCAAGTGGAGTTGAAGAGGAAGTAGTAAAGGATTACAAACATCTTTTAGTGTCATCCATACCCATTATCCTTCTGAGATGGAAATACTTTTAAACTAGCTTGGGTAATTTGTTCAGAGATAGTAGGAACTGCAGATGCTGGAAAATCTGAGATAACAAGG
>NW_025976684.1:0-7312 GCF_021869965.1 Rhincodon typus | reverse complement strand
GAAGAAGGATCTAGGCCCGAAACGTCAGCTTTCCTGCTCCTCTGATGCTGTTTGGCCTGCTGTGTTCATCCAGCTCTACACCTTATTATCTTAGGGCAAAAATGGGACATGAGATAGCTTTGGCAAATAGGTTCAAGCAGAATCCAAAGGGATTCTACAAATACATTAAAAACAAAGGGTAACTAGGGACATAATAGGGCCCCTTAAAGATCACCAAGGCCGCCTATGTGTGGAACCACAGGAAATGGGGAAGATACTAAATGAGTATTTTGCATCAGTGTTTACTGTGGAGAAGGATATGGAAGGTAGAGAACGTGGGGAAGTAAATAATGACATTTTGAAAAATGTCCACATTACAGAGGAAGAGGTGCTGGATGTTGTAAAATGCATAAAGGTGGATAAATCCCGGGACCTGATCAGGTGTTCTCTGGAACTCTGTGGGAAGATAGGGAAGTGATTGCTGGGCCCCTTGCTGAGATATTTGTATCATCAATAGCTGCAGGTGAAGTGCTGGAAGACTGCAGGTTGGCTAACATGGTGTCACTATTTAAGAAAGGTGGTAAGGACAAGCCAGGGAACTATAGACCACTGAGCCTGACATAGGTGGTGGGCAAGTTGTTGGAATGAATCCTGAAGGACAGGATTTACATGTATTTGGTCAGTGCATTGAGTATATGAGTTGAGAGGTGATGTTAGGGCTATTTCAGGAAGGACATTGTGAAATGTGCAAGGGTTCAGAAAAGGTTTACAAGGATGTTGCCAAGGTTGGAGGGTTTGAGCTATAGGGAAAGGCTCGATAGGCTGCGGCTTATTTTCCCTGGAGCGTCGAAGGCTGAGGGGTAACCTTATAAAGATTTATAAAATCACGAGCGACTTGGACAGGGTAAATAGACAAGGTCTTTTCCCCTAGGGTGGGTGAGTCCAAAGCTAGAGGGCATAGGTTTAAGCTGAGAGGGAAAAGATTTTCAAGGAACTTAAGAGGCAATTTTTTCACGAAGAGGGTGGGGTGTGCATGGAATGAGCTGACAGAGGAAGTGGTGGAGGCTGGTACAATTACAATAATCAAAAGGCATCTGGATGGGTATATGAATAGGAGGGGTTGAGAGTGATATGGGCCAAATGCTGGCAAATAAGACTAGATTTGTTCAGGATATCTGGTCGGCCTGGGCGAGGTAGAATGAAGGGTCTGTTACCATCAGGCTTAGCTGTGAAATCTTCAATGGCTAAATAACTTGGTGACTTCCATAATTTGTACTTATAAATGAGAAAGAAGAGTGACTTGGAGAAGGTGACTGACATCAGTCAGCCCATACCATCACCAACAATCAACACTTTCAGAAGAGAAGGGGATCAAGAAGATTGGCAACAAAAATAACCGTACCCTCATTAACAACCACAAGGGAAACAAATATAATATTTTGTGGCAGTACCTCAGCGTGACTGAACAGTGTTGCTGGTGGAGTGACACCATTTTTCTTTGCCATGTGTCGCAGTATTGCTTCAGCTTCCTGTACTCTTCCATTTGTCAGCAGCCAGCGTGGAGATTCAGGAATAAGCCTGAGATTAAAAGAATTTGATTTTAAAGAAATAGTACAGAAGTCACAAAATGGACTTGTGCAGTTACTACTGACATTAAATATTCCGTAGTGCATATATTGAAGTGAACTAAAGGCACTATATTCCTACTATAGATCATAGGGCTGCTCTCACATTAGAGGTAGAGACAACTGGTAATGGCTTGACCTGAAGTTCACCAGACCTCAGGTAAGGGGCAAGGTTGACAAGGAGAGCTCTTCATGGTAACCTCAGCCAGATATAGGAATTGAACCCACACAGCTGGCATCACTCAGCATCATCATAAAGCTATCCAACCCAACTGAACTAACCTATTTGCGGCCACCAGCTGTTCTTGCAAGTAGTTCATTACATAATGATAAGAATACAGATTATGTTAGCCTAAGACTAGTTACCTATATTGACATGAGGTAAGAGACATTGTTTTTTTTTCCCTAAGAGATAAACTAGGTCTATGCTGCATCGATGCAGACTGCAGAATTAACTGACAACCTGAACAGATTAATTCCTCCCAGAAGGAGTTGTCATATCTGAGTTGTTTGAACTGTTCCAAAGCTTCCTAATTGACCCTATCAAGCCATCTAATCTACATGGCATCTCTCTCCAAGTTTATTTTTCCCTTTGTTTAAACCATTAAAGAAACTAAATAAGTATATCAAGTTTACCTCTGTCCCTTCTCTCCCAAGCATCTAGCTTTGTAAATTCTTCTTGACTTGTAACAGTTGGTAGTCATTGCTTGAGGATGATCTACTTTGATGTTACTCCTGGTTATTATATATCACTGGTTGGTTTAGACATTGTTAGTGGTCTGTTATTCCATCTGGAGGATTTTTAATTTCCTCTAACCATGCAATGGAGAGCAAGTGAACTGGTGAAAGAAGTAATGTTCTTCTCTTCACATTGTCACAAGGTAGATTTAGGTGAAGATCTTCCATGATGACTCTTTGAGTTGATATCATCATTTTGCTGGATTCAATGTGTCAGTACCACAGTTGTGGTCACTGGAATGGTTTCAGATGCAGGCTTTGCTGGAGTTTTCTGAAAGCCAAGTCCTGAAGAATTTTGCATCATTGAGGAACAAGTTAAATTTAAGTGAAATTGTTAGTGTTTGCATGCTGTTTTCTTTTTAAGTTGTTTAATATCAACTTTGCTGATCTCAATTGGTATGTGCTTCTTTCTGGATTCAGACAGCATTCTCTTAGACACATCAAAGTCTTCTTGTTGCTGACATCTGTCAAGTTGGTCAATAGTAGATGACTTAGTCGGTTGGAATCCTTTTTACGTGTCAACATTTTTAAAGCAGGACATACTTTCATGATCACATGTGAAGTCGTTTGATTCTGGACCATGTTCTGCAAATTGTTAATCATTGTGCTTTAAAAAACTGTTAGCATTCCTTTCATCTTAGGAGTTATTCCAACTGCTCTGCATAACAGCAGATCAGAAGATTGTAAATTACTTTTATCAGCCAAGTTCTATCAGTAATCTTGCTCCTATGTCAATCTTGAATTGAACTAGCTGTCCATTGAAATAGATGATTGAAATAGATGAACCCTACCATCTTTGATTCAGATGACTCGCCTATTTTCCCCAGAAATGGTCATGATATTTCTTCTAAAGGAGAATTGTCATCACCTGTGGCATACATACTCAAATGGAAGTATATCTTAGGTGTCAAAATGTTTTTACTGGTATTTGTTATAAAGTATTGAATTATTTGCAGATGTAACTCACATTATATGTGTTTTTCAAGGATTATTTCTGGTTTTTGCACTTTTTCTGAAAATGCTGAATTTCTTGCAAAAGGTAACATTTTTGTGATAGAAATGGTCACTGCTTTCATTTGTGTGCTTTTTTTTTTCTTTTCACATCTTGGACAGTGACTCCAAGTGTCAAATGATTTGAACACATGCGACTGCTTTTCCAAATCTTAGTTTCTAAAGCAAACCAATGTTAGATCTTCCTTCATCTGTCAAAAATCTGACAGAGATGAATCAAAAATTCTGACAACAATTCTGACCCTGATTAGTTCTGGATGTGATACTCCATATTCATGAGACACATACCATGTAGAAAGATCATTGATGAATTTGTCAACAGGTTTTCCCGGAAATTTATTCTATTATTAAATCTTGCTACTTCTATAGTATAATTGGTTCTCAAAATAAAATAACTTTAAATGTTTTTAGGATGCCAAAGGCATCAGTATTTTGTTTAACTTTTTATCTACTAATAACATGTCTGCTAATGGTCCTACAGAAGAAATTATAATTGCTTTATTATTGATAAAGCAAGAATAAGATCTTCTAATAAAACTTTAAATTGTAATTGGTTATTGTTTGGTATTGTTATAAGGCTTCTTCCTTCAAATCTTATCTAATTTTTTTTTCTGTGTTTAAATTGAAAAAGCATTTTTTTTTTTAAATCTCTGTACTGTAAAGATATTTCTTCAATAAAGCTTTAAATTAATTTTGTAGCATTTGAGGTGTTGTAAACCGTATAAAATCCTTTACTAAACGTTATCCTGCTTATATAAAAATGAAAGATGGTGATTTTGCACTGTTTTGTCCTTCTTATTTTCAGTTGTAAAATTGAAAATGTACTTTTGCTTGTAAATGACTAATTTTAAGAAAATCTCTTTCTGCCTTCAATTTTAAGGTTCTTATCTCTTAAACCACATTGCTAGTTTGAAAATTTCTGAAAGAATTATCAAGTTTTGGAGAATTTTCCTGCAGCTTATTATAACGATTTCACAATGAAAAATGATGACTATTTTAAGTTTTTTCACCCTTTCTTCTTCAAGACTGAACTTGCATATGAAAGCCAACATCGATCACTTCTTTCCTTGAACTTGACTTGGAAATGCTCCCGTGTAACTTGAAGAAGAAAGTTTTTTTCCTAGTCCCCATTGGCTTTATTTCTATGTTTTGTTTTCTCTGCTTCTGGCTGAGTTAGACAGCTTGAAAAGGCTGCTTTCCCAGTCTGAGCTGACTAACTGTTGAGTCCTGCTGATGTAGCTACTGTTTGGCAAGATGTTCCTTATTTAAAATCTGAAAAGGCTATCTCACTTTTTTGCATTTGATTCTTCATTTCCTGTTCTCTTCAGATTGCACTGAATTCTTAGCAATGCTGGTGTTTTGTTCACTTTTGACAACACTAATGTTTGCAGCTGGCCCCTGGTTCTGATAGGATTTTGTTTCAGTTGTTGCCACAAACATTCCTTGTAATATTTGTCTATGGACCTTCAGTTTTCAGCAGAAGAGGCCCAAACTTGAGTGAAAAAAAAAGTAATGTATTACCCAATAGTAAGCGAACAGGTTACGATATCTTAGGACCGATTAACTACATTAACGTTAGGTAAGAGTTATTATCTCATACAATGATAACTAGGTCTTTGCTACATGACTGTAGACTGTAGAATTAACAACTAACAATAAATTAGAATTGCCAGAGACAATCATAGAGTCATAGAGGCATGGAAGCAGATCCTTCAGCCCAACTCATCCATGCTGACCATGTTTCCTAAATTGAACTAGTCCCATATGCCTGCATTTGGCCCGTATCCCTCTAAACTTTTCCTGTCCATGTACCTGTCCAACTGACTTTTAAATTTTGTAATTGTACCTGCCTCTACTACTTCCTTTGACAGCTCATTTCATATATGCACTTCCCTCCATGTGAAAAGGTTGCCCCTAAGGTCCCTTTAAAATCTTCCAGTCACTTACACATCAGTGGGCAGTGCTATTTCAAAGCTTCTGAGTTGACCCTTTCAGGCCAACTGGTTTATTTAACAGTTCATTTGTCAGCTTACAAACTTTGCTGATGGATCTTCTCTGTGCAATCTACCCAATTGATGGGAAATATCATGTGTTAATAATGAAAATCCATCTCATTATTTTCAATTGAAAAATGAACATCATCTCTGATTGGTGGTGGCATTCTGCTGGAGGTGGTGGAAATGGCGCTTATGACTCTTTGGATGCAGAGGCGGCTGGGGTGAAAAGTGAAGACAAGGGGGACCTTAATGCTATTGTGGAAGGGAAGAGAAGGGATGAGGACAGAAGTACGGGAGATGTGTCAAATAGTGTTGAGTGCTCTGTCAACCATGGTGGTGGGGAACCCTTGGTTGAGGAAGAAGTTGGACATTTCTGAGGCTCCCCTGTAGAAGGTGACATCATCAGAATAGATTAGCAGAGATGGAGAAACTGGAAGAATTGATTAGGTACCTTACAGGAAGCAGGGTCTGACGATGTACAGTCAAGATAACTGTGGGAGTCGGTGGGTTTGTAGTAGATATTGGTGGCCAGTGTATCCACAGAAATGGAAACATAGATGTCGAGCAAGGGAAGGGAGGAGTCAAAGATGGACCAAATGTAGGTGAGAGTGGGGTCGAAATTGGAAGTGTAATTGATAAGGTTTTCTGATTCCAAACAAGAGAGGGAAAAAGCACTAATGACATCTTCAATATACTGGTGAAATAGTTGTGGAGAGGGACCCATGTAGGTCTGGAATAAGAAATGTTCCATATACCCCACAAAGAGACAGGCCTAACTGGGGGCCATGCGGGTACCCATGGCCATAGCTTTGACCTGAAGAAAGCGATAGGAGTTAAAGGGATAGTCGCTCAAGGTGAGAATGAGTTTGGCCAGGCACAGGAGGGTGGTGGTGGATGGGAACAGTTCGGACATTTTCTCTAGGAAGAAGTGGTGAGCTGTAAAACCATCTTGATGGGGGATGGACGTGTAAAGGGATTGCAAGTCCATGGTGAAGAGGAGGAGGCTGGAGCTTGTGAACTGGAAACTTTGAAACTGTGGTAAAGCATCAGAGGAATTGCAGATATAAGTGGGAAGGTACTGGATAAGGGGGGCAACAATTATTTCAAAATAGGGAGAAATAAGTTCCATGGGACAGGAACAGGCAAAAGCAATGGGTCTGCATGGGCAATCCTGTCTGTGGATTTTGGGACGAAGGTAGAAGTGAGATATATGGGGTTGACGGACTGTGAGCTGGGAGGCTATGGAGGGGGGGATATACCTAGATTAGATGAGGTTGGTGACAGTTGTGGATGCAATAGCCCAATATTTGATGGTGAGGTCATGGCCTGAGGGGAGACAGGAGGAAGTATTTGAGAGCTGGCACTCAGCTTCCACAATGTAGAGGTTGGTATGCCAGACAACAGCACCACCCTTGTCAGCAGGCTTGATTACAAAGTCAGGGTTGGATCTGAAAGCACGGAGTGAAGTCAGTTCAGAGGGAGATAAATTAAGTCTATGTTGTGTACAGGCAGTGATCACCACCAAGCTGACCTTGCTGAAGTTATTACAGCCATGTTCAAGGTCATTCTCAACTTCCATGCAGGAGTCACTAAAAAGGCACAAGGAATGGAGATATGTCAATTTACTCCTTAACCTACAACAGAAACAGGAAAAGCCCATACAGCTCTTTGAGCCTGCTCCACTATTCAAAAAGGTCATGGCTGACCTGTACCTCAGTGCCATTCAGCTCTAAGTCCCTGACACATTTACTTACACTGCATCTACCTCAGTGTTAAAAGATCCAATTATTCCATATCGACACTAGTTTGGAGAAGGGAATGCCCAATTTCTACTACTCTTTGCATTAAAGTGGAATGTTATTGTCTCCAGGAACAGACCAGCTATTCATGAAGCCATGCCAAATATTTAATTAGGTGCAGAGCTGGATGAACACAGCAGGCCAAGCAGCATCATAGGAGCAG
>NW_025976683.1:5447-7312 GCF_021869965.1 Rhincodon typus | reverse complement strand
ACATTAATATTACAAAGTTTTCTGTAGATGCTTATGTTGCAAATCTCATAAATATGGTATTTTGCTCTAGTCAAATTGGCTGCTGCATTTTTCCCATGATAGCAACAATATTTAATAGGTTTGCGAAGGAGTTTTGGAGGTGCTGTGGTTGTGGAAGTTGACCTATACCTGTAAGCCTTTCTTTCACCTGAGAGTGTAGATGAGGCCTTGGTTGCTAATGTAAATGACAACATGAGTGCAGCTCACCCTCAGTAAATGACAGGGAATACAGCACAGACTATGTGTCCCCAGGTGGTCTTGTAGCTTTCTGACTGGGAAGTATTCAGCCATCAGTGACGATCATATTGAATGGTGGACCAGGCTCAAAGGGCCGAAAGGTCTTCGCCTGTTCCTATTTTCTATGTTTCTAGATTTCTGTTCAGACAACCCATTGGGTCAGAGCTAACACATTATTGGGCATTAGGTGCTGAATTTGACACATGTGAATATGTAGAAAGGACCAAAGTGAATTGATTGCTGGCTTCGCATTTCTTTCCATTTCCATGTCAGCCCTTGGGAGGGATGTAAATGAGACAACTGACCAATAGCATGCATTCGTATGTTTCTATTTCGGTGATGGCTTGTGATCAAAATCATTTTCCATTCTCCAAGAAAACATAAGTGTTTTGAATTGTTCTCCACAGGTAAACACTGTTCCTTCACAGGACAATGCAGCTCATAGAATTTGAGCAACTGCCAGGTTTCATCTTAACAACTTTCTCCTACAATTATATCCTCACTTCCTGTCATAAGCAAAGGATGTGGAATCCAGTCATGATGAGCTCTGCTTTAAACATGCTCTTAAACTGTGTTATCTAGGATGCTAAACAGTGCAAAATATTTCCTACTAACCCAGTGCTTCCCAAGGTGAATCTTTGTGAAGACTTTTCCTTTCAAAATTAAATTGTGATTTCTCCGACAGCACTGACCCAAAGGTCAGTAGAGGTCATCGGTGTCACACCATGTTCTTATTTTCCGAGTTGAAATACCTCTGATGTTTGTAAAATAGGTTGAATGAGTGGCTTTTCAGCAAATGTTCAATGAAATACAACCTTGCCTTGTGACACCAGGAATGTGCAACTCTTTCAGAATTTATGCTTTGAAGGTTATAGCGGTCACAGCTCTACTTAGAGGGGTTTATGTTTGGGAAGCCTCCATCCTGTGCTGTTTCAGCCATTTCTTTAACTGATAGCACATGGTCTGTGTAACACAAACCCCCTGGAGGATTCCACGGTTCAGTTCCTTATTAGATGTTAGCGTCTCTAAGTAAAACACGCATTCAGTGTTTCATTATTTGTTGATAAAAGTAAAGAAACCATGAATATCCTTTAAAAAGTTGTGGTTGCACAAAGTTGACATGTGGCAATACAATTACATTCTCTTATTACAGAAACCTTTCCTTTTTTAACAGTTAAAGTTCATTTGGTAGAACGGTCGCTTCAAGTTGGTGAATGATTCATATTGTCCAGGCTGACCACTGCTGCTGAAGTGCTGCACTGTCAGAGGTGTCATCATTTGAGGTGAGACATTAAACTGATCCTTTATCCCTGAACAGCCCTCCCTCGCTGACCAGAAACAATCCCATGTCTACTATTTTGAAGAAGAGAAAAGGTGCTAAAGCCACACTGAAGCAAAATACCGTGGGTGCTGGAAATCAGGGACTGCAACAGTTCAGAGATATCCAGAAATTGGTAGGTCAGACAGCATTGGTGGAGGAAGAAGGATTTCCAGTCAATGACCTTTCATCAGGATTAAGAGGTCAGAAATGCAGTAGATTTCTACACAGAGAGTGGTGGGTGCTCTTTACACAGAGAGTGGTGGGTGCT
>NW_025976683.1:4737-5437 GCF_021869965.1 Rhincodon typus | reverse complement strand
GTGCTCTTTACACAGAGAGTGGTGGGTGCTCTTTACACAGAGAGTGGAATGCGCTGCCAGCAGTGGTAGCAGAGTTAGATACTTTAGGGACATTCAAGCGACTCTTGGGTAGGTACATGGATGATAGTATAATGTAGGGTATGCAAGGTAGTTTGATCTTACAGTAGGATAATAGGTCGGCACAACATCATAGGGCCGAACGGCCTGTACTGTGCTGTGCTGTTCTATGTCCTGTGTTCTATGTTTTAAGCAGGTGAAATGGAGGAGGTTGGACAGAGAACAAAAGGGAAGGCCTGCGATAGGAAGAATGGCAGGAGAGATTCAATGTTGGAAATGTTGATGGCCCATGTAAAAATGTGTCTAGAATGAGTACAGAATGCATTGCCTGGAAATGTGGTGAAGTCAGGTCCAACTGAGGCATATTAGAGGCTATTGGATGTTTTTTTTGAACAGTAATGATGTGCAGGGATATAGACAAATGGCAGGCGATTGTCAGTAGATCATAGAATTTGTAAAAATAATATGGAACATAGAACATACTATAGACAATGTGTGAATGATGGGCCAAATGGCCTCCTATTGCACTGTAACAATTCCACGATTCAGTGAATGACAAATTGAGAAACTATTGCTGTTCAAGAACAAGGGGAAAAAATGAATGGAAAGCTGGCAGAGGAAGGGGATTGGGACAGGGAGTGAT
>NW_025976683.1:0-4637 GCF_021869965.1 Rhincodon typus | reverse complement strand
GATCGCGGAAAGCTGACAGAGGAAGGGGATTGGGACAGGGAGTGATCGCGGAAAGCTGACAGAGGAAGGGGATTGGGACAGGGAGTGATTGTGGAAAGCTGACAGAGGAAGGGGATTGGGACAGGGAGTGATAGAACATAGAACATAGAACATAGAACATTACAGCGCAGTACAGGCCCTTCGGCCCTCGATGTTGTGCCGACCTGTGAAAACCAGTCTGAAGCCCATCTAACCTAAACTATTCCATTATCATCCATATGTTTATCCAATGACCATTTAAATGCCCTTAAAGTGGGCGAGTCTACTATTTTTGCAGGCAGGGCATTCCACGCCCTTACTACTCTCTGAGTAAAGAACCTACCTCTGACATCTGTCCTATATCTATCACCCCTCAATTTAGAGCTATGTCCCCTCGTGCTAGCCATCGCCATCCGAGGAAAAAGGCTCCCACTGTCCACCCTATCTAATCCTCTGATCTTCAGGGTTTTATCCAGACACTTCTTATCTGGAACCATAATTAAACTCTTTACTCTAAAGTAACCTGTTTATTATCTTCTCCATTTCTCAGGAGTACTGCCTTAAACATTCACTTTCATCCAAGGACTTCTGCAAAATTGTCCCAAACTGAAACAAAAAAAAGGTCAAAATTCAAATTAAAATAAAATGATATTAAAATAATGCATAAACCACATGCTCTACATCACAAAAACAAATTTCACACTTGCATTTCAGCAAGACCTACTCAGTTTTATGAAGTGCTGTAAATGGGATAAGACAGAAAATGACGCGGTGAATTATTTGCACTTACAAATGAGAATAGGTGGGATTCAAGCAGTAATGGCAGTTACATCATAAAATATTCTTGAGTAACAAATGTGATGGACACAGCATTTCATCCTTTTCTAAATGGTGCCATTCACACCTACTGCTTAATTTAAGTGACATTTGTGAGAAGATGTGTTTGAAGGCATCATTTAAGATCAAGAAAATGCACCAAAAATTTGACTCATGCCTCCTCGGTTTGGAAGGGATGATCTTGAGAAAGATTCTTGTGTTCAGTTCACTTTGGGACCTTGCCCATTCCTGTCTCTG
The DNA here is from genome assembly GCF_021869965.1 of Rhincodon typus. Taxonomy (NCBI): domain Eukaryota; kingdom Metazoa; phylum Chordata; class Chondrichthyes; order Orectolobiformes; family Rhincodontidae; genus Rhincodon; species Rhincodon typus. The sequence goes on along the minus strand of NW_025976683.1, from coordinate 3,545 downwards.
TAATCTCAGTATCTCTGCAATCTGGTCTAGTCTCACAAACCTACACTATCTTGCTACTCCTCAAAATTCTGCCTCTTACACATTGCCAGTTTCACCTGATTCACCATTAACAGCCATACCCCCATCTACTCTCTATACTGAAAGTACAACCCCCAGAGATGCCTCAGAGAGTAGGTCCTTGTCCAAACGTTTGTCATTTATCCGAATATTTCCTTATGTGGCATGCAGATAAATTTGGTCTGATAATGCTTGCCAGTTCCAGGTACCTGCCACTCAGAACATTAAAAATGGACTGCACTCAGTTTATCATTTTTCTGGCACTGTCTTTTATTGGAAAATGAATACTAACAAGACTGTTGGGACAACTGCCAATGGTCAGGAGAATTTTGCAATTTCTGCATGGACAGAGGATTAATCCTTGTCTATAAATGCCTCTGAAAACATTCTCAAATGCAAATGAGTTTCTCAACTGGAAAAGGACTAGCCTAGGAAGAGAATTAATAAACGATGGCTGAGAGCAGAGCAGAGAGGATGGAAGATTAAACAGGGTCGATCAGTGAGCTAATCGCAGCTGATGTATTGATGGGTTAGCATCACTCCACATTGTGAATTAATCATCTTGGCTCCAATCCTTTCAGTGGATAAGAGACATTGACCATGTGACTGGAACTCTTTTCAGATAATGAATTATATTTATCTCAAGACCCAGAGAGAAACTCAAGCAGACTGCTCAAGGACATCAGGGGCAGAGAACCCGGTGGACTTGTTCCTTCTGAATCTGGAAACTGTTAGATTTAGGAAGAGGAAGATCCAGGTTCCTTTTTGATAAGGGTGTGTCCCCTTCAGCAACTAATCTAGGTGCTGAAGTCTAGATATCTACCACCTTCTGGGTGGAAATATTTTTCCTCATCTTCTATCTTCTGCTGAATATGTTAAATCTGTACCCACTGGTAAGTGGTCTTTCAGTGAGGAGAATCATATCTTCGCTGTCCAGGTGATGCAGTGATAGAGTAGTCATGTGTAGCGATAGTTTCATTGAGGTGATAATTGAGAATCCCAGCCTGATGACCCAGCGGTATGCGTTTGAATCTGGAATTTAAAAAGCTAGCCCAGTCACAACAATTATTAATTGTCCTAAAACCTCATGTAGTTCAGTAATGTCCTTTCGGGAAGGAAACTGCCATCCTCACTTGGTTTGGCCTACATGTGACTCCAGACCCACAGCAAAGTGTTCCCTGAAATGACCTGGAGAGCCAAACAGGTCCTTGTATTTAGGAAATAAAAGCCAAAAGAACTTCAGATGCTGTAAATCAGGAACAAAAACTGAAATTGCTGGAAAAGCTCAGCAGGTCTGGCAGCATCTGGACAGAGAAATCAGAGTTAATGTTTCGGGTCCGGTGACCCTTCCACAGAAAAGTTTCTTCTCCATTTCTGAGGAAGGGTCACTCGACCCAAAACGTTAACTCTGATTTCTCTCCATAGATGTTGCCAGACCTGCTGAACTTTTCCAGCAACTTCTGTTTTTGTGCCAGTGATGGACAACAAATACTGGCCATCACAATAAAATGAAATCTATCCAAACATCTTATTATTCTGTAGAACCCATTTTCCTCTGTGCTAATTTGAATCTATCTAATCTTTCCTCATGGCTGTAATTTTCAACCCATGGCAACATTGTAAACCACCTCTGTTCTCTCTGGAGCAATTACATCCCTTCTGTAATGTGGTGACCAGAATTGTGCACTAAACTCCAGCTGTAGCCTCACTAGTATCTTATATTGTTCCAGAATTATATCCTCGCTGTTGCATTCCATACTGCACCCAAAGCATCCCATCTGCCAAACTAACTGTTTCATCTATTTGCCCTGCCATTTTCAGGGTCATGTAGATAAGTTGTCACACTGCCTCTACTTCTCTCAATACTCTCCCATTTATCATGTATTCCTTTTGTTTTGTTTACCATCCCTAACTGCATCAAAACATAGAAACACAGAAATCAGGAGCAACAGTAGGCCATTTGGCCCTTTAAGACTGCTCTACCATTCAACATGTTCATGGCTGATCATCCAATTAGATATCCTCTTCCCACTTTCTCTCCGTACCCTTTGATCCCTTTAGCTGTAAGCTCTAACTGCTACTTGAAAACATTTAATGTTTGACCTCAACTGCTTTCTGTGGCAGAGAATTCCTAGTGTCCATAATCTCTGGGTGAAGATATTTCTCCTTATCTCAGTCTTAAATGGCCTACCCTAAATCCTTCGACTGTGACCCCTGGTTCTGGACTCCCTGGTCATCAAGAATGTCTTTCCTCATTCACCCTGTCTAGTCCCAGTAGAATTTTATATGTTTCTATGAGATCCTCCTCATTCTTCTAAACTCCAGTGAATACAATCCTAACTGATTGAACCTGTCCTCATACATCAGTCCTGCCATCCCAGGAATCAGTCTGGTAAACCTTTGCTGCACTCCCTCCATCACCAGAACATCCTTCCTCAGATAAGGAGACCCAAACTGTGCACACAATACTCCAGGTGTGGTCTTACTAAGGCCCTGTATAATTGTAGCAAGACATCCCTGCTCCTGTACTCCAATCCTCTCACTACAAAGGCCAATATACCAATCGCCTTCTTCACTAACTGCTACACCTGCAATGCTTACTCTCAGTGACTGGTGTATAAGAACCCCACGTCTCATTTGCACCCCTTTGCACAAGTGTTGTACATCAAATGGAGCTCAGGTGAAGATGTTTGAGAGCATCATGCTCCTAGGAGTGACAATCACCAATTTATTTTAGATGCACCATAGAAAGCATTCTATCCAGATGCATCATGGCTTGGTATTGCAACTGCTCTGCCCAGGACTAGAAGAAACTACAGAGGGTTGTGAACACAGCCCAACTAATCTCCCAAACCAGCCTTCCAACCTTTGACTCCATCAATACTTCCCACTGCCTTGGAAAGGCAGCCACCATAATCAAAGACCTTCTCAACCCAGTTATAATCTCTTCCAACCTTTTCTGTTGGGCAGGAGATACAAAAGCTCAAACACACAAACCAACAGGTTCAAGAACATCTTCTTCCCTGCTGTTACCAGATTTCTGAATTGATCTCTCAAATTTTTAATTGAACCATGGAATCCCTACAGTGTAGCAACAGGCCATTCAGACCCAACAAGTCCACACTGATCCTCCAAAGAGCATCCCAACTGGACCCATCCCACTACCCTATTACCCTGCATTTCCCATGGCTAATGCACCTAACTTGCCCATCCCTGAACACTATGGGCAATTTAGCATGGCCAATCTACCTTACTTGCACATCTTTGGACTGTGGGAGGAAACCGGAGCTCCCAGAGGAAACCCACACAGACATGGGGAGAATGTGAAAACTCCACACAGTCAGTTGCCCCAGGGTGGAATCAAACCCGGGTCCCTGTCGCTGTGAGACAATAGTGCTAACCACTGAGCTACCGTGCCACCCCATGTTGATCTCGCTCTTTGTGCACCTTCTCTGCAGCTGTAACATTGTATTCCTTGCTCTGTTCTA
>NW_025976682.1:0-7313 GCF_021869965.1 Rhincodon typus | reverse complement strand
CCCTTCCCCTCCCCCATTTCTGAAGAAGGGTCTAGGCCCGAAATGTTGGCTTTCCTGCTCCTCTGATGCTGCTTGGCCTGCTGTGTTCATCCAGCTCAACACCTTGTTATCTCAGATTCTCTAGCATCTGCAGTTCCCAATATCTCTGAAACAAATTAGAATGTCCATGATTTGGCAAGGACAGAAAATTGCAGAGCAAAAATGAGCACAATTTTGTCTGTAATTCAATTTGGATCATTATATCTATAGATACTCAAGTTTAAAAATAAACCACATCTTAAAATATCTAAACTTTGGTAAAAACAAATGTATCGACACCAAGCTTAATGTAGTTCAACAGGAACACAAAAAAAGGATTAGGCCCTTCAGCACGTCCAGTCTGCTTTACCAAAAAAGAAAATCATGGTTGCTCTATGCCTCAACTCCATTTACCATATTTAAAAGAAGAATACATAAACACAAGAAATTGGAGTTGGAGATCAGAGCCTGTTTCACTATTCAGCAAGATGGCCAGACTTCTTCAACAACTCTCTCACGTACCCCTTAGCAGCTCAGCCACATCAGGCACTGAAAGCCTATTAACCCCTGTCTCAAATACAATACATCATCTACATCTTTGGAATGCAGAATTCCAAAGAGTTCCAACCCTCTGTACAAAGACATTTCTCCTTTGTCCTAAATGATCAGTCTTCAACCTGAGGCAATGACATCTTAGTTCTAGACTCTGCAGCTAGGGAAGCAGTTTCTTACTCTGCTTACCCCTCATAATTGTATCATATTTGAACAATGTACCTGCTCATCCTTCCAAACTTCATTCTATACCAATTCTCTCTATATATGACCACCCTGATCTAATGAATCTTTAGTGCACTCCTAAGAAACATATATCCTTCCTTGAATAGAGACCTCAAGTTATATACAGTGTGTAGTAGTGCATTTTAAATATGTTCTGAAAGTTAGAGTCATCAGCACAGAAAAAAGACCTTGGTCCAACCTGTTCATGCCGACCATAATTCTAAAATTTCAACACAGTTTGTTTATCCTTATCCTTCAACCTCCTTGCAATAAAAGGCTAATGTACTATATTTGCCTTTTTAATTGCTTGCTGTACCCACATTTTAATTTCATGATAAGTATAAGAGGACAACCAAATTTCTTAAAATACCAACATTTGCGAGTCTCTCACCTGTTAAAAGATCCACTTTTCCAATCTGCGTAACAAAGCCATAAATTTTCAGTTTAACCCATCTGCTAACTTCTGCCTAATTATTCCACTGGTCTATAACCCTTTCCAGCATTTTTACATTACATGGCATGCTTTCCCTCCCAGCACTGTGCTGTCAGCAAACAGTGATACACTCAGCCCCCTCAACTGACTCACTTATAAATTTATAAATATGACACCTAAGCACGTGATTTCATGTGATACTCCATTTGTCATATTCTGCCATTTCATAAATTATCTGTTTATTCCAATTTCATTTTCTAGCCATTAATTAGTTCTCAAAAATTTTGCTTATTTTTACTCCCGATTCCATGATCTAATGTTAAAAAACCAAAAGCAGTACCTCATCAGGAGCGTTCTGAAAATCCAAATATGGTTTCACTATTCAAAAGAGATTGATATAGCTTCAAAAATACACTAAATCCCCCTCAGATTGACCCTAGCTAATCATATCCACTGTCCTTGTGTTATACAAATGTTCACCACTCTACAGTTCTAGGAGTCAGAGATATTCAGCACAGAAACAGACCCTTAGGTCCAACTCATCCATGCCAACCAGATATCCTAAATAAATCTAGCCCCATTTGCCAGTATGTGGCCTATATCCCTCTAAACCCTTCTTATTCATACACCCATCCAGACACCTATTAAATGTAATTGTACCAGCCTCCACCACTTCCTCTGGTAGCTCATTCCATACACACACCACCCTCTGCTTGAATAAGTTGTCCCTCATGCCCCTTTTAAATCTTTCCCCTGTCAACTTAAATCTATGCCTTCTAGTTTTGGACTCCCCTACCCCAGGGAAAAGGCCTTGTCTATTTACTTTATCCATGCCCCTCATGATTTTATAAACATCTATAGGGTTACCCCTCAGCCTCCGATGCTCCAGAGAAACTACTGATTGCATGCACAGACTCAAATCTTTCTCTGCTAACCACTTCTTGGAGCTCAACACAAACACAAACCAAGAACAAAATCACATTATGTCTAAGAGTCAGCGCATCAGACAATATGGAGAATCTGAAACAACTCCGCAGCAAAAAAGTGGAAAGGGTAGAGAAAAAAAAAAGACATCTGTAAAGGAAACCAGAAAACCAACACTTATTATAAACAATTCTTTAAATTGCATTTAGTGAAAAGGACTGTACAATAAAATAGGCACTTGCAAGAATGAAATTGCATCAAGGTAAGAATACCTAAACTCCAAAGAATAGTTGGTACAGTTGCATACTTGAGTGAAATAACTACATTTACTCAAAAGCCAATTTTAAATGTATTGTAGAGATAGCATAGGATGAAAAGTACTTCAAATGAAATTTAAAATGCATTGCATCATAGCACAGCCTTAAGTCTCTAGACTGGGACTAAAAATAAACACAAATATACATTTTAGTAGCAGTCACCGCAAGCCACAAACTCTCAAACTAAGTTTAATAAATGTCATACACATGAAAAATGGTAGAAATGCTGACATATTTACTTTAAGACCGATACATACATATTGGTTTTCTAAGAAAGAAGTGCCCTATTTTAATGACGACTTTGCAGTCAGACTTAAATGCTATTCTAAAATCCTGCTCAGATGCAAGGTGGTGATACGCAAGTTTACAAGGTCTGGAATTTAATTCTCCATGTGGGTAGATGCACGATCTACACTGGCTGACAAAGTAATGTTGTAGGAGAAATTGGTTTACTGGAGAGGTTCTTAGCATTCATTTACAAACCTTCAATGTTTTATAAAATTAGTCCTTTTGAAATTAGGGACAAATATTAAAATTCGATAGTCCTTGCTTGAAAATGATTACATCTACGTTAAAATAGATCACTTTCCCTAGTGCTCCTTACATAGAAACCCAACACACCACAGGGGTTTATGCTTAGGTGCAGACCTGTAATCTAAGAGAAATGCTCTCCCTGCTCTGATCTAAAGTTTAAATGCAAAAGTACCAATGTGTGGGCGATCTTTGATCACGTGTTTCAGGTCCAGATAACACTGAAACAATACTAAAGTTTTCATGTGGCAGGATGCTAAATGTGGAATGTACAAATTTGCTGATACATCCAGGGCAGCTAGTGTAATTTGAGCTACATAATACTATGAAGTGTTAGTGGTTACAAGTCTATCACTTAATGCAGGGTTGGCAGAAATTTGAGATGGCGTATTAAAGAATATCATGAGAAACATATTGGCTGAAGTGATTCTCCCTAAGGCTTATTGGCACTAGTTTGCTAAATAGGTTAAAAAACAGACAGGGTTCAATCAACAGCTACATTTGTTCATTGGGGATTTTCATTTCTGGACACTGAAGCATAATTTTGTAAATCAGTACGAGTTAATATTGCATACTTATTTTAATGAAGGCTAAGAATGCCTTCAAGGATCTAGAACATTCAATTCGGGGTAAACAATTCTATCTTTGCTCTAACAGTGGAGAATATCTGAACCCTACAAATACACTTTATTTATTCACTCATGGATGTGGACATCACTATTTGGGATAGCATCCCTAATTGCCCTTTGATCCAACCGATTGGCTTGCTAGGCCATTTCAGAGGTCAGCCAGGAGTCAGCTGTGGGTCTGGAGTCACATGAAGGCCAGATCAGGTAAGGAAGCACTTTCCTTCCCTAAAGGACATTACTGAACAGGATGCGTTTTTTTTGTCACAATCAACAATAGTTTAATGATTAGACTTTCAATTCGATTTTGTTTTAAACAAGTTGAATTCCAATTCCACCATCTGCTACAACGGGATTCAAACATCACCTGGGTCCCTGGATTACTTACTTAGTGACACACACACACAGCCATTTTCTACACCTCCTCCACCCCCCTACCCCACCCATTTTATAATCAGATATTTCAAAAAGTTGCTAAATATTAAAGGCAGTAACAAAACTCCAGATTCTCTAAAAACTCCTCAGCAGGATTGAGCTTGAGCCAGTTCTGAAAATTTGTATAGCTCTGTAAATTTGACTTGCCTCATTTCATGTTTGTTGTGACAGGGCAAGTGTACATTATCAATATTTAAAAAAGAATCATGGAGTGAAAATATTTACCAGGCATCTTGTGATAAAGAAAACTAAACATTTCCTGACAGACTATTAAAAAGTCAAGAATGTACCTAATTACATACAAGTTACTTTTATTTAAAGTGTACTTTCTGCCTCAGCAGGTACACGGACCTCATCTTTAAATAAAGTACAATTTCCCCAATGGTCTATTGACAAATTTAGTGAAAGGCAAAGTATAGAAGCAAGACCAGCCAAGTCTCCAGGTTTGGTTTCTGCTAGATTGGTGGTAGGGTTGGGATGGGATGGGATGGGGAAGAAAGGTGGAGGTTGGTAATAGGGTAGAGAAGTGACTTCGATGCCTCCACTGCAGAGAAGGGGTGCAAATAATTAGTTTTGGGTTTTTCAAAAGAAAAAAAAAAAAAAAAAAAACTCGTATTTTTACATAATCTTTCATGGCCTAAGGATGCTTTACAGACAGAATTTCAGAACTGTAGTCACAAGAATAACAGAAAATTTGAAAACTATTAGGAATATTGACCAGATAATCTGTATCAGCAATGCTGGTCAAGGGATAAATCACCTCATCTCTTCTGAACAGGGATCAATCACATCACCTAGAGGACAGGTAGGGCCTGGTTTAATGTCTGATCCAAAAAGATAGCTCCTCTCACAATGCAACACTCCCACAATAATGCGCTGGAGTGTTCATTTAAATTTTGTACTCAAGTTTCTGGAGTGCACTTTGAATCAATAACCTTCTGACTCGAGGCAATACTGCCAACCACAGCTCAGTAGGAAGCATTCAAACTTAATTCTGCTATAATTTCTAGCTCTCTCCATGCTAATTTTTTACCTTTGTTGGGATAAAGAATATCATTTGATCGAGTTACAGAGAATTACAAGGGTTTGTAAATTTTACACGTTAGTTCCTGTAACCACTGAGGACAAGTTGTGGTGGGGTGGGCAAGATGAAGAATAGAATTCAAATTCCAAAGCATGAGTTTAAGTCACAAAACCTGAAGTGTTACATAACACTGGAAAGCAATCGAAGCGCAATGCATTGTGGCTCATTTCTCTCCACAAAGACATCCCTGAATACAATCATCTGTTGCCGTTTTGATAGATGCAATAATGATTAATAATAATGATAATTCTCAAAAAAACAAGACAGAAAAACAAGTCAATTGCAGAGGAACCTGCAATTGACAACTTATCAGAACTGACAGCCAAATGCTGCTCTCAATGAAACCAAAAACAAGTCTGCCCATGGGGGCAGCACAGCAGTTCAACAGTTGAACACTGTTGCTTAGGATTTCTGCAACACTGTTTAATCCTACAGGCTCTTGAAGAATTGGAAATCGAAGCAAGAACGATGAGAAGGAAAAAAATGAAAGCCACATGAACCACACATTAAACCTTCACAATTGAATCTGAACATCCTATTATTCCTACTTGGAACTACAACATTTTCTACCTCTGATTGTATTCCCAAACAGAAGGGATAAATGAAAGAGACTGCATCAAGGTTGTAAATTCTCAAGTATTTAAATTTATACTTTGTCATGGAATGACTTCCCAATGCAAAGCGCATTCAGTTGAACATTCAAAGAAGAAAATTTGGTCAGTGAATCTTGTGAAATGTTTAACGTGAGCAGAAGAGGATGAAGCTAAAACAGAGTCAAGAAGTGTTGTTAAAGGCAGCATATAAAAGCAAAATATGGCTAAATGGATGCATTGCCATAGTCTTGGGCAAAGTATCTCACTTATTTGCAATTTAATGGAAATGCACGTTTACATTTTGACTAAGTAAAATTTCAAGGCCATGTTCAGGATTCATAACATGTTCTTGTTTTCCTGGGCCAACGGAAGGCACGATTTAAAATCCAAATATTTCACTCTGGTGACAGGCGGGGAAAACAATCTACTATTAATTCACCTACCAGTAGTTGTCAGTACTAAACATTCACTGGCATGGATACTATAATCAAAAGCAGGAGTTCAAGTTACAAAACTTGAAGGTTTACACAGCGATGGAAGCACAAAGCATTATGGCTCAATTCACCCCACTCTGAATGTGTCATCTGGACAACTTAATACAGCTATCAGAATGACAGAAAAGGAACGAACAAATATGGTATTTCTCAAAAGACAAGATTGTTTCTCAATCCGTTACAAAGCAACCCGTGGTTGACAACTTGTCAGAAATGGCAATTAACTGCTGTTCTCCATGAATCCACAAACAATCCCATGCCCGTTATTTCCTGGGAAATAACACTACACATTTATGCCATCAAGGGAGGGGGCTAGAAATAGAGCTGTTATTCACCAGGTACTGTATTAATACCAGCTTCCATTAAAAAGTCTGCAGAATGATGATAATTCTGCACAGAATGAGGCTGCTTGTGTAACAGTCCAAAATCGTCATAAAAACACAGTTAAACATATTCAATCAGATCAGAGGAGTCTTACCGAAAACAGTAAAACTGGTATTTTATATTGTACGTCAAATCATTTCACGGTTATGTTGCATAATTGTGTGTCATAGTAAAGTTGATACAGTAAAAGGCCCCAAAGCCATCAAATGGGTTCAATGACACGGTTATTTTCCGTTGGTGTCTTATGTCGAAAGAGTTGCATTGATCAAGATGATATCAGGCTGGTTTGTGGGAGCTTGCTATGCATTGGTTGGCTGCTGAGTTTCCATCATTAAACCGAATGGCAATGCAGGAAGCATGGTAGCAATTTCCAGGATACTAAAGCAAAATGTTGAAGGTGCCACTACATGAAATAAGAACAGAAAATGCTGACTATGTTCAGGGGCAGGCAGTATCTGTGAACAAACAGCCAAATTCAACTTAACCCTAACTTTTTAAATCAGAACTGAGAAAATATAACAGGTTTTTAGAAATGTTAGAGGTAGGAAAAATGGGAAGTAGATCAAAAGGGGAAGGTATACAAAAAAAATTGTTTGGTTTTACAGAACTTGAGCATCGCTGAAACAAATTTTATTGAAGTTTTACACCTTGTGCTTATCAGGACTGTTCGCAAGAATACCAAGTTAAAAGCGGGGGG
>NW_025976681.1:0-7313 GCF_021869965.1 Rhincodon typus | reverse complement strand
GAAGAAGGGTCTAGGCCTGAAACGTCAGCCTTCCTGCTCCTCTGATGCTGCTTGGCCTGCTGTGTTCATCCAGCTCTACACCTTGTTATCTCAGACAATGCCACTATATTGATTTACTGCTTCTCCAGGCGTTCTCTCAATGCATTGGGAGTGTTTGAATCACTACAACTGACTGGCGGAAATGCTACTGGGACTAGTTATGAACCAGGCACTTCCTTGCCCTGGAGGATGAAGGGCAGTAGGCATTAGATTAAATGGGCTAAGGGAAGGCAGGCAGAGAGCAGAACTTCCTGAAGTATTTTTCTAAAAATATAGAAGGTCTTCTCCAACACCTGCTGTTCCTGTTCTATAGCGGGTTTTGATGACTCCATGCAATTTCAATCTACGTAGACACACATTTTCCTGTTTGGTCCACTGTACCTTATCCATTTAATTTACTTCCATTGCTTTTTAATGGTTAAAATCAGGATTGACTGAATTCAAGCAGGCGAGCTCACAGTAAATCGTCCATTGAAAAAAAACTTTGCAAACAAGTCATCAGAGCATCAAGATACTACAACGTTGCTTTGGAATCTTTCTGTGCACAAATACTTTGCTGCGTTTCCCTAACTTTCCAGGAGTAATTTGTATTCATGTAGCATCTATGACGCTGTTAAACGGACCAAGGCACTACAGCTTCAAGGGTATATTAATGATTGTCAACACTTTTGGGGCTATTCTGAGGTCATGTCTGGTGCTCTGTAAATGCACTGATAGCCATTGTCCAAATTTTTCAATGCCTTGGGACAATTTACATGAGACATTTGTGTTGTGGACCTGTAACAAATAACTTGCCTCCCACTTCCTTTTCTTTCCTATTTTAGGTCTAATCTTAACCCTAAAAAACACCTGCCCAGTTTGGACAGTCTGGCCTTGTTTCTACTGGGTTTTGTGAGTGAGGAGGGGAGACTTAATTGAAGTGTATAACATCCTGAATGGCCTTGACAAGGTGGATGTGAAAAGGATGTTTCCTCTCATGGGTAAGTCCAAAACCAGGCCGCACAGGTTGAACATTCAGATTTGCTGCTTTAGGACAGAGGTTTGTGTGACTTTGGAACTTGCTGCCTCAAAAAGTGGTGGGCACGGGGTCATTGAATATGTTTAAAGCAGAGGTAGATAGATTCTAGTTAGGCAGGAGAAGCAAAGGTTAATGTGGGTACATGAGAAGGTAGAATTCAGAGCCAAACACTTTCAGCCATGACCTTGGATAGCAAAGTAGTCTCGAGGGGCTGAATGGCCTACTTCTCTTATTAATTCACATGTTCATACGTACATCGCACTACAATTACAGTATTTTATCGACAGATGTTCTACAGAGTTTAACCATTGTTTCTCGAAGGCGCTGCAAAGAAATCAAGACGTTGCCTCACTATTATTGTCCCAGTTACTAAAAACTGCTCCTGTCGCACGGCATTATCCAGTGAGGTGCTATCCTGAGACTGAAATGACAGGCTGTTACTTGGGGCTTTTGTGGGTAAACTTAAAGCAGAGTATCCATTCAACATCACCTGATTCAAATACGATGTAGGATCAGAAGTAGGCCATTCAGCCCATTGAGTAGTCTGCTCTGACATTCAATGAGAATGTGGCCGATCTGATAATCCTCAACTTCACTTTCCTGCCTTTTCCCCATGATCTTTGATTCCCTAACTGGTTAGAAATATATCTAAGCCCTGAATATATTTCATGACCCAGTCTTTATATCCCTCTGTGGTGAAGAATTCCACACATTCATTACCCTCTGAGAGAAGAAATACCTCATCTCTGTTTTAAATGGGTGACACGAGGGGAAATAACCTCTTCATATCTACTCTGTCAAACCTCTTCAGAATCTTACATATTTCAATAAGATCACCTTTCATTCCTCTGAACTCCAATGGGCATTTGAGGAACACAGAAAGAGAACATGCAGTGACAGCAAGCATTTCAGAAGGCAAATGGCCTTTATTGCAAGGGGATTGGAGAACAAGGATAAGACCATGCTTGGAACATGGTATACTGTTTTGAACTCCATTTGTAATGAAGAATATATTTACATTGGAGGCAGTACATCAAAGGTTCATTAGATTGGTCTCTGGGATGATAGGGTTCTCCTATGATAGGAAGTTGATTAAATTGGACCTATACTCTTTGGGGTTCAGTAGAATGAGAGGTGATTTCACTGAAACATCGAAAGTTCTGAAGATCTCAGAGGTGTTCACCATTGATTATATTGAATAGGGGTCAAGCTCAGGGGCTGTAGTGTCTACTCTTGCTCTTGCATCTTCTGTTCTTATCATAATATCAATGAAGAAGTAACTTATGGTTGTACCAGTCCTATGAGATGAGATGGAACTGAATGTTACAATGCTAATGAGGCTTTCTAAAATGGTCTCAGCAGTGAGAATTTCGATTAAGTAGTGAACTCTCATTCTCAAGTTCAACATGTAAAACAAGTCATTCAATATCAACATTTACAGATGATACCAGATGTGGGGGTCGCAGTTTAGTTTGTGAGGAAGAATACAATGCAATGCAAAATGATATTGGAAAACTTGCAGACTGGATGGTTGAGAGGCAAATGACTTAACATAGAAGAAAGTTCACTTTGTAGGAAAACCAAAATATCAGCTACCCCTTAGAAAATCAGAGATTGGATTGGGGATGAAGGGGATAAGGGAATCCAGGTAAGTACTTTACGAGAAACAGCTTTGCAGGTCAGGAGAGTGATTATAACAAAGCTCTGGATTTACTTCTCAGGATATAAAGTTATCTATATGTGTGAAGAGACACTACATGGGTTAGAGATAACAATGTGTAGAGCTGGATGAACACAGCAGGCCAAGCAGCATCAGAGGAGCGGGAAAGCTGACATTTCAGGTCTAGACCCTTCTTCAGAAATGGGTTAGGGTTGTTTTCCTTGGAGCAGAGAAGGTTGAGGGGGATCTTACTGAGATTGGAGAATTATGAGGGGTATCAACAGGAAGAAACTTTTATTAGAGGGTTCAATAAACTGCAATATTACAATACTTCAATATTTCAATATTACAGCACTAGAGACCCGAGTTTGATTCCAATGGGTGACTGTCTGTGTGGGGTTTGCACATTATCCCCATATCTGCATGGGTTTCCTCCGGGTGCTCCGGTTTCCTCCCACAGCCCAAAGATGTGCAGGTTAGGTGGATTGGCCATGGTAAATTCAGGGTTACAGGGATAGGGTAGGGGGGTGTGTCTGGGTGGGATGCTCTTTGGACGGTCAGTGTGAACTCAATGGGCCAAACGGCCTGCTGTGGGGATTTTATGAAACACTAAAAGCAGCTTGAAAATCATGCATGGGTTGGACCAGGAAGATATGAACAGAATGTACCCATCGGTGGGAGAACCCAAAACTAGGGGCCACAAATACGACATAGTCACAAATTGGGAAAGAGGCAGATGTTTATTCACTCAAGAGAGTGGTTGGAACATGGAAATGACAACAGCAAATTGTTTTGATGCTTTTGAAAGGAAATTAGACAAGTGCTTGAGAGAAAAGGAAGTGGAAAGAGATGCTGAAAGGCTGTGATAAGTGAGATGGAAAAGGAGGAGGCTGGTGTGGAGTACAGAAACAGGCTTATCCTGCTGGAACCAAATGGTCTGTTGGCCTGCTGTCTGTTTGATACAATTCTGTACTATTTGCCCAGTGCACAAGTTTGAGAGATAATTGAAGTTTGGGTCTGTCTTCAACTCCAATCTTGATCTGACCCATGCTGAATGGGAAGGTAGCTCAACAGAGCACGAGTAACTCAATGAAGAGGGCAGTGAGCTAGAGGTCATGCCTCTGTGGTACTTAGTGGCTCTGTACAATAAGAATGGAATTCTTCTTATAAAAGGCCAATGGTATGAGAAAATGTAGAGACTTTTCGGTTCATCGCACGCAAAGAACACAGCCATGTGTCTCACTAACATTTCTTTTTTACTGTGATATTTTCCCAGAAATCGGGGGTTAACGTAAAAATAGGAGAATTTGCATACTAGTAATGGCAAATTGAAATAAAATAATGATTACAGGATGCCAGATGATGTGAACCGGAGTCAGTCGCAATCATGTTAATTTATGGCATATTTACAGTTCATAGCACTTGCTTGATGGCTTGTTTGATGAAGGAACATTCTGAGATTTCAAAAGGTCTGGCATGTTAGAGTCTGTGCCTAACTAAGGCGCCGCCTTCAAAATTATATGTTTTATCTTGTTCATGAATCTTGTACCAACAGATTCCTCTCATTCTGGTTTACAGCAGCCTCCAGTGTTCTTTCCTTCCTGCACACAGATATGACTGTGTCCTTTATTCTGGTCCTGGCAGCCTGATGCTTTGCTCCATAACATGCATTTAACCCATTTCTCAAGCCAAGATAACCTGGGCAGTCCTGGCCACTCAAATTCCTTTCCTTGCCAACTCCACACGGAACACAGGATCACTGTGAACCCAGAAAGCCCAGATGCAAGGAAAACAAAGTGAGCGAGCAGCTGTTGAAGGAAAATTGCCCTGACGAGTCGCTTAACATGAATGGCAGAATTTCAAAAAAAAAAATCCTTTGTCTTATTTGGCAATAAAGAAGGAAATGAAAGGGAAACAATGATTGGGCATGTCGGTTAAGTTGACTCAATTCGCAGCCAGTGTGGCGGCTCTGAAAAACCAGAAGTTTCTCATTTTTGGGCAGTGTATTTGCGATAAGAGTAAGCTGCTGGTAAGTAAGGTTGGTCTGGAGACACACATCATTCCAGCAGCTCAAGCAAGGATCTGTAAAGAGGAATAGAGTATGCTTCAAATCGTAGCTTGTCGGGGCCTGAACTTAGGAGACTGATCTAGTGCATTGGAACAGTCAGAACTAGAAGCGACAACCTCATGATAAAGGTTTCAGCTGCAGCTGAGCAGAGAAAGAGACAGAGCTATAGTAATGAAAATAAGGAGTCTTCACTTGCCAACCAATTAGCACCCTTTTCTCCTGCAGTATAAATTGGTGTGTCTGGCCAAAATTTGGCATTCTTGCATTTGTCCTGATGATTGCAAGATGAAAAGTTTTGGCAATATGTCTCTGTTTTCAGTAAGACTGATGTGATGCACTGTTGATGTCACCTAAACAAAAATAAGTATTCTAGTGCATGTCAGAAGAGAAACGAACCTTGTGTATGGAAACATGTCAGCCTGACATTTAGCACTTGAACTACTTTCATCTGAAGAACAGCTATTGGGAAATAGGAGGAGGGATATATTCCACCTTATCCCTGGATTGACAACAATGCTTGCAGATACTCCTGGAGGTTCCATCTCCTGCCGTCCAACCTTAATCTGTTCAATAGCCTTTACCTCCCATCCCCACACCCCACCCAACAATTTAAAAAAAAATTCATTCATGGGATACAGACATTATTGGCAAGGATTAGCCATTCATAATTGTCCTTGAGGTGATGGTACTGAGCCACTTTCTTGATAAAAGACTGGTGGCTTGCTAGGAGTCTCTGATAGGGCAGACCTGGTAAGGATGGCAAATTTCTTTCCCTAAAAGAAATGATTTTTTACATATATAGTGATTACATAGTCAATTCATAACATTTTATTCCAGATTTATTTAAATTTAAATTCCCTCAGCTGCTCTACAGGGATTTGAACTTGTGTCTCTGGAGCGTTAGGTCTGGCCTCTGAATTCCGAGTCCAGTGACAGTCCAACTACATTCCTGTTTCACATTAAAACCTTCTGAGAAAATGAGACAAATAAATTACTTTTCTGGCACTCTTGGGAATGTCCTCCTGGTTTTGCTTGCAGCAGTGTCCAATCTCAAATCCTGAAGACTCTCGGGCAATCCTCATGCGCTGGTCTATCCTGCCTGTGGATTGTGTCCTGGAGGATGCCTGGCAATGCCAACTCTCTAATGCTGGGGCCAGCGTGGCAACCCACTTCACCTAAAAAGCCAGCTCAGCACCACTATGTCTAGGACAATTAAGGTTCGGCAGTAAATGCTTGCACCCACATCCTGTGAATGAATTTAAGGACACAACCGAAAGCGTGACCAGCACTTTATGGTTCTGTAGGATACCAACATTTGCTGTCTCACCTGCAGGCAGAAGGAATCACTGGTGGGTTACCAGAGCTGACAGCTGCTTACTGGGTTAGAGCTCCTCAGAAGTTATAGGGTAGGCTGAGAGCAAAAACAAATACAAAGGATGCTGGAGAAACTCAGCAGGTCCAGCAGCATCTGCCAGACAATAGGACACAGCTTCACTTCTAAAGAAGAGTCATATTAGACTCCAAACATTGACCCTGTTTGTCTCTCTACAGATCAGAGAATCCCTACTGTGTGGAAAAAGGCCATTCAGTCTGCACCCGACCTCCTGAAGAGCATCCCACCCAATCCCTGTAACCTTACATTTCTCATGGTTAATCCACTTAGCTTGTACATCCCTGGACACTATGGACAATTTAGCATGGCCAATCCACCTAGCCTGCACATCTTTGGACTGTGGGAGGAAACCAGAGCGTCCAGAGGCAACCCACACAGATACAGAGAGAACATGCAAACTCCACACAGTCACCCAAGAGTGGAATCAAACCTAGGACCCTGCCTGCGCTGTGAGGCAGCAGTGCTAACCATTAAGCCACAGTACCATTCATGCTGAGTTTCTCCAGCATCTTTTATTTGCTTTAGATTTCCTGCAACCGTAGTATTTTACTTTTAAAGGGGTGAATACACAAAAGTCACTTATTGGCTGACAGATAGGATCTCTGCAAAAGTAACTCTATTGGGCTTAATGGCAGCACGAGCAGAAGGCTTGGAACAGGCAATCTACCTGCCTATGAAACTGGGCAATTGAATGTGGTTCAGGACCTGAACTGTGGAGAACAGGAAGATGTTTGAGGAACCAAAATATCATTCACAAAGGAGGGAGGGTAATAACATGAATAACAGTTTGGGCATTTGGCAATTTCTATGACAATAGAAGGAGGGCAACTCAAGGTGATGACATGTACTCACTGTATGTTCTGTAGCAAAGCCAAGTCAATAAAATGAATTAACCTGGAACAGGAGAAACTTTGTTTATGTGACTAATTTGTGATATTCCATTTGATTATGCTCTCATTTCATGATAGTTGCATGTTTAGAAAGTAAACTGCATGCCGTATTTTTAATAAATACAGATAGTTTCAGAGCATTAATTCTTAAAAAATCTATTATTTTATAACGTTAGGGTATTGTGTGTGTCAAGAGTTCAGAAACAGACACTAAGTTTGCTGGGGGTAGTAGGAACTGCAGATGC
>NW_025976680.1:4955-7314 GCF_021869965.1 Rhincodon typus | reverse complement strand
AGAAAGGAACCCATACCCCACCTCAACCCAACCCATTCCCATTGTTTCATTTTCTTGCAATTATTTTAAAATACATGTTCCCTGTTTCCTGGCCCACCGGTCAATGGAAACAGACCTTCCTGCGTCCCTGTTCTGACGAAATCCTTCAAGACTTTGAGGCGTTTGGATTAGATCTAACCTCAATCATGTCTGTCCACAGCCCCTCCCAATCAGATGTTAAGCTCCCCCTGCTTTCAAGTGTCTTTGCAAAGGGTGAGATAAGGAAGAGGATTAGGATGGGATAGGGATGAAAGTTGACACGGTGAAAAGCCTTTTAGAGTCATGTAGCACACAAACAGAACCTTTGGTCCAATCAGTTCATGTTGACCAAGATTCCCAAACTGAAGTAGACCCATTTGCCTGCGTTTGGCCAATATCCCTCCAAACCTTTCCTATTCATGTACCTGTCCAAATGTCTTTCAAATGTTGTAACTGTACCTTGTGTTTACCACTTCCTCTGGTAGTTCATTCCACGTACCGACCAAAAGTTGCCCCTCAGCTCTCTTTTAAATCTTTCCCCTCTCGCCTTAAACCTATGCCCTCTAGTTTCGGATTCCGTCACCCTGAGGAAAAGACCTTGCCTATTCACCTTTTTATAAAGTCATACGGCATGGAAACAGACCCTTTGGTCCAACTAGTCCATGCCGACCATAACCTCTGTGTAAAAACAAAACAATTGCCCCTCCTGTCTTTTTTTTTTAAATCTTTCTCCTCTCATTTTAAAAATATGCTCCCCTAGTCTGGAAATCCCCCACCCTGTGCACCTCATGATTTTATGAACCCCTATAAGACCACCGCTCGGCCTCCTACACTCCAGGGAAAAACGTCCCGGCTTATCCAGCCTCTCCTCATAACTCCAACCCACCAGTCTCGGGAGTACCCTGGTAAATCTTTTCTGAACCTCTTCCGATATAATAATAGTCTTTCTGTAGCAGGGAAAACAGAACTGTACACCATACTGCTCAGACCATGCAGTACAGGAGCCGGACTTCTGCCACAGTGAAGTCTGACAACACCTTTCACTATCTGATGTTTAGCTTTGAATTCGGCAAAAGCTTGTCATCGCGTCCCACAGTTGGGTGGGTGGGATGGTGGGGGAGTGGACGGGTGTGGGTTGGGGGTGTGGTGGTGGCGGCGGCAAGAGAGGAGTGGGGTTTGGAGTCGATCTTCGTCGTTTATCAATTGGAGGCCTTTGGTTCCCTAGGTGACGGAGGGGATTTTCTCAAGCCAGCAAGAGTGAGCGCTAATCCACCGGCAAAATCTGCACCCACCCCCCCCCCCCCACCCCCCCAAGAGCTCATTTTCCTTTTCATTAAACGGCTCCCCTTAATCCGCTTAAATCGGGAAGGCCGGCAGTGAGCATTCAGGAAATGGTGCCCGATATTCCCCGGAGTTTAGTAGAACGGGAAGCGATCTGGCTGAAAACTTGGGAAAATTCTTCGCTGGTTCGACTAGGCCAGACGGCCTGCCCTGTCTGGGGAGTCCTGAATTATAACTCCTCCTCTGTGGAGTGTATTGGAAGTGGAATTAGAATTAGGTTTATTGTCACGTGTACTTGAATTACAGAAGAACAGGAGTACAGTTTAAAAAAAGTCCACAGTGTCGCTGACACACAACGCCATCTTAGGTACCAAGGTACAAATCTTGGGTACAAAAAAACAGTAAGTAAAGGAGGAAAGTTACACTACGCTACAGATATAAATTATGAAAATGAGAAATAAAGCTAAAAAGATAGACATTATAGCCTTTCTGTAAGGGTTTCCGTGTGGTCTGACCAGCCTCCACCGGTTCCCAACGGGTAGCCATCTTTGGTCTGGACCCACAGACCGCTGTCGTAGCTCTGCTCCGAGCCACTGGCAGAAGAGGAAAAAGCAAGAAGAGGGAGAGGCAAAAAGAAACAAGGAAAGGAACGGAAGGAGTGGGCGAGCTCTGCCCGGATAGGCCTGCTCTGCCTGGAGCGGCCTACCCAGCCTGGAGCGGCCTGCTCCACTGCCATCTTGGACATTAGACAGTCACAGAACGGTTACAGCACAGGAGGAGGTTGGTTACCCCACCGTGTCTTCACAAGGGCAATTCAATTAGCCCCGTCCCCACAGCCCTGCAAATATCACCCCCTCCCCAAGCCCTACTTGACAGCAGGAAACTTATCTCCCTCCTGACTTTGGTCCAAATGATTTGGAAAGCTTTGTCCCAAAAATGCAAATCTCCCGTTTTCGCTCAGGAAAATGATTCGATCGCTTGTGAGGTGCGGATTAGGTACTTAATTTGTATTTAGACAGCGGGTGTTAACAGCAGATTCACACACACACACCCACCCCTG
>NW_025976680.1:0-4855 GCF_021869965.1 Rhincodon typus | reverse complement strand
CCGAGGATGGGCAAGCAAAACTGTGCAGATCAGCCCTGTAGTGGCCCAGGGACAGTAAGTTCTACCTGAGCTCCTATTTAAAACCAAAGGGACAAGCTCAAACCAATATGCAGAAAGCAGATTTGAAATTGAATGCTGCATGCTTTATAAACGAATAAGCTATTTTTCTTTACCACTGTTTTTCCCCCTCTCGCTTTTGTTTTTAATCAACCCTCCCTGGCCCCAGTCCATCAGCAACCTCTGCACGAATTTCACTTAATCCTTGCAACTCTCCTGGTTTAGAAAAGGCTGACACAGACAGAGACACACACACACACAGACAGAGACACACACACACAGACAGAGACACACAGACAGAGACACACACACACACAGACAGAGACAAAGACAGACACACACACACAGACATAGACAGAGACACACAGCACTCAAGTCTGTGCAATTGGAATTTCTAGTGTGTGTGTGTGTCTCTGTGCATGTGTCTGTGGAGTTGTCTTGCTCAACCGTGCTGGGGAGATAAAAACAATCCGAGTGTCTCTAACAGGGAGAGATGGGGTTCCCTTAAGGCTATGCCTATTTGTCCAGTTAACCCCTTCGTTGCTGGGGCGTTACTTTGTTTCATCACGGTAGCAGCAACAGAAAGTCTTTGGCAATGCCATGTACACTCAGTGGACCTGCGGGATTCACTCCTCTGCTTGGCTACTGACCATGGGATTGGTCCTTCCCTCTTACCGTGGAAAGGGAGACATTTTATCCAATGTATCCAACCTTCCCCATCGCAGGGGGAGAGGGGATACAAAACGACCACCAGTTCTGAAGAAGAATTGGAGGATGTTCTCCCCAGACCCCTGGACTTGTTGTTTAACTCTATCAGTCAACGTCAGTTGTTTATCGGTCACCTTACACAGACTCCCGACATTGGGGAAGCAGGCCATTCGGCCCATCGAGTCTGCGCCAACCCTCCTGAAGAGCATCCCACCCGGACCCGACCCCGTCCCTGTAACCCCACGTTTCCCATGGCTGACCCACTTCGCCCCGCACGCCCCGCACGTCCCGGGACACCCCAGGGCGACTTAGCGCGGCCAGCCCACCCTCGCCTGCGCATCGTCTGGCTGCACAAGGAAACCGGAGCACCCGGAGGAAAGCCCCGTGCGGTCGCCCGAGGTGGAATCGAACCCATGGGTCCCTGGCGCCATGAGGCAGCGGCGCTGAGCCACCGTGCCACCTCTACGTTGTGCCCTGAGCTCCTTGCGAACTCCGTGCGCACCTAAGATGAAAAGATAATTACTCTCCCTTTTCTCGGGCTAAAGCCTCATTTGCTCACCTTGCCCTGACAGTTGGTGCCCATAACTGAGTTGGGAGTGGGCATGGCTAGCGTGAGGGTACCTGGCATTGACCCAGCATCAAGTGGGGCTCCTCTCAGGAGCTCAGCTAGCAGCATCCAGACAGCCCGCGACATCTTGTGTCGACCTGTTTGCTAGACTAAAGGATGTGGAGAGGGTGAAAAATCCAGGATGATGCCCAGATTGGGAAGCGTATTAGCTACAGGGTGAGGTTGGCCAAACTTGGATTATTTTTGCTAGAGCTTCGGGGGCTAAGGGGACGAACTGATAGAGGTTAATGCAATTGTGAAGGGGCACGGAAAGGGTGGATAGTTAGTCTTTCTCCCAGGGTTGAGATATGAAATACTGGGGTGCATTCATTTAAAAGTGGTGTCGGGGGTGGGGTAGCTTAGAGATGTGGGAGGCAAGTTATTCCCCCTACACACAGAGGATGGCAGGTGCCTGGATCGTGGTGCCAGGGGGAGGTGGTAGAGGAAGATATGATAGGCAGACACATGAATAAGCAGGGAATAGAGGCATATGGATAATGTGCAGGCCGACGAGATTAGTTTAGAATAGCATCATGGTTGGCGCAGACATGGTGGGCCGAAGGGCCTGTTCCTGTGCTGTGCTGTTCTATATCATCCACCTTGGACGTACCCTATTGGCACCTCTGTCTCCCTGTCTTAGCCATTACAAGTCACACCCAGAGCAAGCCACAACCTGATGAAAATGTATTCCCTTCGCTAGGCACGAAGGAGGCTGCACTTGCTTGTTCTCTTATTATTCGTTTGCCTGCACGCGAATCATTTCTGTGCCATTACACACAGCAACACCTTGGGCAGGAACTCTGGCAGCTTTTGGCTCGTCCAGCGGGCTCAATAGTTACACAGGCTGGCACTGGTAGCGCCCCTACCTCTGAGCCCGGATGCCCGGGATTCGAGGCGTGCCGTCGCACCGTGAGCTGGCCGGTTGGAAAAATAAGCGGCAGCGCAATGGCACGTTAATGGGCTCGCGATCCACAGAGACCCCGGGGGCGAATTCTCTGGAGGTGCCGGGCGCGATCCCACCGGGGGAATTCTAACTTCGGTTAATTTGTGAGCTGGGAACGAAATGCCGATGTCGTTGATTATAGCGAACAGGTTGGCGCAAAGCCCCGTCTGCCTCCCGTTTTGTTTAGGGAGGGAAATTTGCCACCCTCACCCTCACCCAGTGTGGCCTGACATGTTAACGCCACACCTACACAGTTGACTCCTAACTGTTGCTTCTGATAACTTTAGGATAATTTCTTCATTTTTCTAATTTTTATGCTTAGGATTTTGTACCGTGGCATCTTTGTACCTACCTTTTATAAGAACAATCTTTTTTTATTTTGCTAATTTATACCCAAGGTTGTGTATTTGAGTATCTTTGTACCTGATGGCACAGGAAATAGCGACATTTTTACACTTTTTACTGTACTGCTGTATCCCTGTACTTGAGTACATGTACTCAACAAACCTAATTCTAATTCTCCCCTCCTTCAGGGCTGGTCAAGCCAACTACTGTGTTTCAGGGGCAGTTAGGAATGGGAATTAAACGCTGGTTCTGTCAGCAATGCATTGACTTACCGTTGACCTCAATTGAGGAGAAAGTCCAAACAACATGGAAAAACCAGTATGTCACCCAATCTCATAAACCTGAACCACACCCCCACACCGCACCCCACCCCACCCCCGCCTCCCATTTAAACTGGTAGGATCAGTCTGCGTGTCTGAGCCGGAAACGTAGGCACAAATGCAATCGCTGTCCTGAGATTGATAGACAAAGTGCTCTCGAGGTAATGAGGATGATTGTAAATACAGGGTGAGCCATCCTCTGGTGTTCAGCATAGCCAACAGGCCCCAGTCCTTCGTTATACAGAAATATGAAACCATCCCACATTGAAACACAGTGCACAGCTTTACTTTGGATCTAACCTTGTGCTGGCGTATTTGATGGAGATTGTGTCCAGGGAGCTGTACTTTCATTTTAAAGGAGTAGTGGGAGCTTTACTCAGTATCTAACTCCAAGCTGTCCCTGTCCCAGGAGTGTTTGATGGGGACAATGGAGATGCAAACTTTTAGTTTAAAAGAGTAGAGGGAGCTGTATTTTATATCTAACCCTTGCTCTCAATGTGTTTGGGGCCGAGTAGAGGTAGGTTTATATTCGATGGGACAGTGTAGGGAGAGCTTTACCTTCAGTACAAAAGCATAGAAAGAGCTTTACCGTGTATTTAACCCCTTAGTATACCCTGGGCATATTTGTTGGGAGAGTGCAGAGATAATTGTACACTGTCTTAGTGGAAATGTAAAAGAACTAGATTTTTACCACATAAATCCAATCACAAGAAGTTGGCACCATGCAAAGACAACAGTTAGGATTTTCTTTCTCAAACTGGGATTGGGAACCTGGATACCTCGGGTGGGGAGGCGATGGCCTAGTGGTATTATCGCTGGACTGTTAATCCAATAACCCAGCTAATATTCTGGGGACCCGGATTCGAATCCTGCCACGGCAGACGGTGGAATTTGAATTCAATAAAAATCTGGAATTAAGAGCCTGATGATGACCATGAATCGATTTGTTGGGGGGAAAAAACCCACCTGGTTCACGAATGTTCTTTTAGGGAAGGAAACTGCCATCCTCACCTGGTCTGGCCTTCACGTGAGTCCAGACCCACAGCAATGTGGTTGACTCTTAACTGCCCTCTGGGCAATTAGGGATGGGCAATAAATGCTACCTAGCCAGCGATGCCCTCATCCCGTGAATGAATAAAGAAAAGAAAACTCTCGGATAATTTCTGGGTCCAGACCCTGGGAATAAACCCCAGGGACAAGACAAACTTGGTGCCTGACTAGTTTAGGAACTGCCTGCAGAAGCCCAGCAATAAAGGCACACACCAGCCATGATGGGTCCTGCCGCGGTACATAATCCAATGCAAGTTTCCCCAAATCCAAGCAGTTTTCCAAAAAAAAAAAGGCATTTCGTTTCTCCCTGCCTTGAACCCAACAGCACCGTTTGGGTCTGCTGTTTTCCAGGCGGAAAAAGATTGCCGTGTCTTGCTCTCCCTGATCTGTTAGCGAGGTCCTCAAAAGTTGAATGGGTTATTGCTTGGAGACGTGTGTATTCCCCATTTTCCGTGAAGAGGGCACAGGGTCACGGTTTCCAAGTCGTACCCCTTGGGGACTTCCCTGTAAGGCATCACCATGGATGCAGGGCGGGGGGGGGGGGGGGGGCGGTGTGTGTGTGTGAGACAGCATCGGTGGAAGTACCTGGGTACCACGGCCCTTGGCCAGGCAGTGCCAGCTCAAATAAAAACAGCTCAGCTTGGATTCGGAAAAACTGAAAGCGCAGAAATTGCTGGCGAAACTCGGCAGGTCTGGCAGCTTCTGCGCGGAGGGAGGAAACCAGTTAATGTTTTAAATCCGATTTTGGCCCTTTTGCAGAACTCCAGCCCTATGGCCTAAGGATTGGGTTGGTGGGAGTGAGAATTGCACACGGTTGTTGGAGGG
>NW_025976679.1:0-7315 GCF_021869965.1 Rhincodon typus | reverse complement strand
TGGCCTGCTGTGTTCATCCAGCTCTACACAGTGAACCAGGTAAGTTTGTTTTAATGACAGTCAGTGCTACACCTACTTTGAGAGTAGCTTTGTGAAAAAAAATTACTCCTCAAGTACCCTTTTACATCTTTCTCCTCTCACCTTTAAAATATGCCCCCTAGTTTTGAAACCCCCCACAATAGGGAAAAGGTGTTTGCTATTCAACTTATCTATGTTCCTCATGATTTTATAAACTTCCATAAGGTTACCGCTCAAGCTCCTAGGCTCGAGTGAAAAATGTCCCAGACTATCTAGCCTCTCCTTATAACTCAAACCCTCCAGTTCCAGCAACATTCTGATAAGTCTTTTCTGAACCCTCTCTAATTCAATAATAACCGTCCTATGGCAGGGTGACCAGAACTGCACACAGTTCTCCCCGAGGTCTGTAGTCTCCATATCATTTCACAGTAAAAACTGATGCACAATATTTGTTTAGTATTTCTCCCATCTCCTGTCCTCACGTAGATGACCTCATTGATCTTTAAGGGGCCCTACTCTTTCCCTAGTTACTCTTTTGCTCTTAATGTACTTATAGATTATCTTTGGATTATCCTTACCCTTATTTGCCAAGGCTATCTCATATGCCTTTTTTAATAAGAACTGCCAATGCTGCCTATCTGCTTCTCCCATCGCACTGACCAATCCCCACCACTGCCTACCTGCACTCACCTATCACCATCCCACCTACCTTCCCCAGTCCCACCCCTCCTTTCTCTATTTATTTCAGAGCCTCCTTCCCCCTTCTCCATTTCTGAAGAAGGGTCCTGACCAAAATGTCAAATTTCCTGCTCCTCTGATGCTGCCTGGCCTGCCGTGTTCCTCCATCTCCACACTGTGTTATCTCACCCTTTACCATCACTCTCTGTCTTCTACCTTCGAGCCAGTTCTGTACTTAAATAGCTAGTTCTCCCTCTATTCCATGCAATCTAACCTTGCTGAGCAGTTTCCCATGAGGAACCTTGTCGAGCGCCTTACTGAAGTCCATACAGATTACATGTTTGGGGATTCTGGAAGTAGGGGCATAGTCTGAGAGTTAGGGCCAGACCATTCAGGAGAGATGGTAGGAAACACTTCTACACACAAAGGGTTGGTGCAGGTTTGGAACGCTCTTCCACAAATGTCAGAGGATGCTGGATCAGTTATTAATTTGAAATCTGAGAGAGTTTATTTTGCGAAGTAAAGGTATTAAGGGATATGGGCCAAAAGCAGGATTGTGGAGTTAGGCCACAGATCAACCATTATCTCATTGAATGGTGGAACAGGCTCAAGGGGCTGAATGGCCTATTCCTATCAGTATGTTCCCATATTTTAGTTCTGATCATGTCCATACTGGAAAGTTTAGAAACTTGACTGTTCATGGAAGCACAATACTCATGCGGCTGTTTAACCTGCTCATTTAGAATCAAACACGACATTTGGCATGTTATACCTGCGTCAACTCATAGTGTTAACCCCAGTTCTCAATAGCACTGCCAACATCTCCACTTTCCAGCATTTATCCAATTGTGTCTGAAAATTGTTCTTGATTCTTTTTTCTCCTTCTGCTTTCAGTTTCCAGTTGTCCTTCAACTGAATGGTTTGCTGGACCATCTCAGAGGGTGGTAAAAAATCAACTGCATGGCTGTGGGTCTGGAGTCACATATGCACCAGAATGGAGAAGCACAAGTGGTTTTCTTTCAATTTCCCTCACGTTAGTGAATTACAATTGATGTTGGTTGTCTTGGTAACCATTATTTACACTAGTTTTATTTTCTACTCCAGATTGATTCATACAGTCAGAGAGATCTGCAACAAAGAGAAAGGCCTTTCAGTCCATCAAGTCTGCTCCAGTTGAAAACATGCACCTATTGACTGGTTGAATTTAAATTCCAACAGCTGCTGTGATGGGATTTGAGCCTATATCCCCTGCATTGATTTGCTTGTAGTGCAGTGGTCGTGTTCCTACCTCTGTGCTAGGAGGCCTGGGTTCAGGTCCACCTATCCCAGAGGTGTGCCATAACAGCTCCACATTGGTTGATTTGGATAATGTCTCCCCCATAACATCAGCTTTGTTGGCAGGTTTAATTGTCCATCAACAATATCGCTAAATCGATCATCTTCCATTCCATCTCTGGTTCTATCGTGTTTTTTTTTAACCAGTTCCGTATTACCACTATCACTGTGTAAAGCAATGATTTCTCATGCTCCCCTCTGCTTCCTTGATGAGTTACATTTTAATCTGTCTCTCTGGCGGCCAATATTCCTCCCAGTGGAGACAGTTTCCCTCTGTCTCTGGATTAAACCCATTATAGATTTGAACGTGAATGTTAGCCCATAACTGGGTGATGCTTGATTTAACATGAAGCAGGAGAGAACTTGCTGAAAGTGCACTAATCATTTAGATGAGGACATTTGCCAAATGAGAATGTGACAGTATCATGTCCTTTTGCTGATTTGTTTTTCTGTTGAAGGTTTGAAACAACATCAGCGATTCCCAATCACAATCCTAAATGCATTTCTCTCAGCTCTTTACACACCCGGAAGCCCTGATAACTGTACCCAACCAACCCTCCCCCATCTCCTAACCTGACCATAACCCTATTCTCCCCCAAACCAACTCAATTCCATCCTGCAATGGGTCCTTATAACCACCCATGTCCCGGCTATCACTGGCTTGAATCCCTGAAGACCCTACTCCGTTATCCCAATACCACTGCCTCAACACAGCCTCTGCCTTCCTCCCTCCATCTCCACCTCTCATCATTCCATTTGTCCACCCAGTCTTCCCCCAACACTGCTGCTAAGTCCTGATCCCCAAGTCCTAAGCACCCCATCCCTCACTGCCTCATCTCAGACTGTTGCCAGGGAGCTGCCTGGTGTCAGTAGCTGGGAAATGGAGGTTTGAATGGGACGCGAGAGAAAAAAGATTGAATTGAACAAAACGTAAACTGATAAATATAAATTCCAAATTCAATCACTTCTACTGACAGAAGAGAGAAGGTGAGTTGATGATGGGGAGCTGTTTTGTAATGGTTTTACTGTCTGAGAAGAATAAATGGCATCGACTCATCACACAACAGATTTGTTTAAAACAGGTAGATATAGACTCAGCTGAAAAATTAAAGTAAAATATTTGGTTTGTGATCCGTGAGGTTAAACTTAGCCTCAAGACAGACTTAGTCTCTCTCACTGGCATGAATAAATGAGATTGGCTCTGGATAGTGTATAGCGTTCAGCCTGATATTCTCCTCCTTAACCCAACCTACCTTTGTCTCCATCGTTGGCGTTTTGAGCCAAGGTCAGGCTGAGTGATACTAATGATCACCTTCGCTGCAGAAACAAACTGGGCACACATAGAAAATAAAGTTCACACAACATCAATTATTTACAGTGCATTTGGTCCAGTACTAATGTACTGAATATGTGGGAGGTCTGTTGGAATAACTTCCAGAGGTTTTTCCCATCTTACAGTAGGGAAACTCACAAAGTTGAATGTGGTGCGTATTTCTAATATGTTGCAAAGTTCATACATGCCACCATAGTGGCAATATGATTTTGTCTGTGCCTTGAACACTTTGACCAGTTTATGCACTAGAAGTACTTTACCCAAACGTTCTTGTCAGTGAGATGGAGAAAGGGACACAGAATTCGCTTTTTCGGTTCCACAAATATTTACTCTCTATCCCTGGACACTACGGGCAATTTAACATGACCTATCCACCTAACCTACACATCTTTGGACTGTGGGTGGAAACTGGATCACCCGGAGGAAACGCACGCAGACACAGGGAGAATGTGCAAACTCCAAACAGACAGTCACCTGAGGCTGGAATCAAACGCAGGTCCCTGGAGCTGTGAGGCAGCAGTGCTAACCACTGAGCTACCATAGCATCAAACAGCACAGAAACAGACCCTTTGGTCCAACTTGTCCATGCCAACCAAGTTATCCAAACTAAACTAGCCTCGCTTGCTTGCATTTGGGTCATATCCCTCTAAACCTTTCCTTTCATGTACCTATCCAAATGTCTTGTAAATATTGTAGCTGTACCTGCATCTATCACTTCCTCTGGCAGTTCATTTCACACAAGAACCACCCTCTTAAAAAGTGTCAATGTCCTTCTGCAATTCTACCCTGTCAGTGTCGCAGTTTGCAATTCTTCAAGTTTTGCATCATCCGCAAACTTTGAAATTATCCTGTGCACGTCAAGATCTAGACCATTGAAATTTATGAGGAACAGCAACTGAAAAATACTAACAGCAGTGTCGTTTGTATTGGCAATCATCCATTTATTACATATGAACAAATACATTTTCGATATTACATTCCAAATTTGATTTCCTCTGGTGAGAGCTGGATCCATTTCTAGTTGGGACAAGCGTACCACTGAGAAAATCTAGAAGATACTGTATGGAATTCTGAATCAGATTGACCTCCAAAGTTAGTTTTGATAATCTAAATGGATTAGAGTGGAATTTTACACATAATTCTCCCAATGTGAACTGGGTATTTATCTGGTTTCTCACTTCTTTCAGGAGAAGTGCTGCCTTTGGTAAAAAGTGTATATATCGTAAAAAGTGTATATATTGTGATGGCCAGATATCACTGATGTGGAGGTGCCGGTGTTGGACTTGGGGGAGGACAAGTCAGAAGTCACTCGACACAAGCTTGTGATTTCAAATAAACCTGTTGGTCTATAACCTGGTGTTCTGACTTCGTCCACAAGTCTCACAGTAGTGTAGGACAAATTTGGTTGAGTAGAGGGTCTTTTTCTGTCAATGATTGCTTCTAAACTCCTAATTTAGCACATGTACGGAAACAGTTACTTTCAATACTGTGATACATGTTAAACAGTTAATGCTACATCAATCAATGCTTTTAGTACACACATTATTAAATACACGATGTAGAGTTAATTGTGATTGTAAAGTTTTACAACATTTTCAAATAACAAATTGTAGATTTATGACTCAGGCAGCACAGCTGCAGGAATTGCCATGGAGTATTTGAAAAGAAAAATGAGAATTTTTAAATCTAGGCATTGCCAGACTATGAGCCAATCAATTCCTTAAGTGGTTTGTACATAAATATCAAACCCGGAGCATAAACAGGAGTGATTTATTGGAAAGGACACCTTGTATGGTCTAATTCTTTTTCCGATTCTATGCTTACATAAGAATAGGCAAAAATGAGATAGCACCCAATCAAATGAATACTTTCTGCTTCAACCAGAAGATAAATGGAGTAATTTTTGAATAATATTATGAACAATGCAACTCAAGATGTGATCCTGAGTGTGGATGTAAGAAATCAGAGCAGCTGTGCACCATTTCATTGCTCAAATTTTCTCGAGTTTTCATCTTAATTTTCTGAGTTGACTCCTGTAGTGATTAACTATCCAGAGGCTTCCACTAACAATCTCGAAAATATGAGTTCAAATCTGAGAGGAGCTGTTGAGAATTTGAATTGAGTTAATGAAACTAAAGCTGGAAATATAAAGTTGATATCAGATGTATATTCTTTTTGAAATCAGATTGTTTTTAATATTGCTGAAGCAAGATATCAGTGCATTCTCCATGGCAACACCTCTGCTAATCAATGTCCACTTGCGAACCAATCAGCATTCTTCTCTCATACATTATAAATATTGGTTTTCCCTTTAAATTGGCATTCTTGTGAATTGCCCTGATGAGCACAAAAAGCTTTGACAAGTGTATCTTTATTGTGGAAACATAGAATAATGGAACAGGAGTAGGCCTTTCAGTCCTTCGAGCCTGCTTCAACTTTCAATACAACCGTGGCTGATTATCCAACCCAACCCCTCTTCCCATCTTCTTCCCATTCCCTTTAATCCTTTTAGTTCTAAGGATCATGTCTACATTTTCCTCCAATGTAAAGTCTTCAATGTTTCCTATGCAGAGAATTCTGCAGTGTCAACACTGTCTGGGTAAAGAAACCCCTCATCTTAATCCTGAAAAGCCTACCCCTTATCCTTAAACTTTAACCCCTGGTTTTGGACTCCCCAGTCATCAAGAATATTATATCTGCATATTAACTGTCTAATACTGTTATAATTTTATAGGTATCAATGAGATTCTCCCTCATTCTTTTTAATCCTATTGAATACAGTCCTACCCAATCCAATCCCTCCCTCAACGTCAATCCCAGCCATGCCAGGAATCAGTCTCGTCTTTTTCAGCATTTCTCTAAACCAGTTGGTTGGAAAACCCTGATTGATTCAGCAATGCCATTCAGGTTAAAAAAAATCCTGCTATACTCATACAATTCTGGACCAATTGTGTAGGCCACTTTGATTTTGTTGGACTATGGGGACAATGGGGGAACTATACTGCTTTAAATCAAGGCAAGTGTGGAAGAAGATGCCATTAGTTCTGAGAGAAAGACAGTGGATTAGTTGCTTCTCGCTGGGGTAGCATGTTGGGAATCAAGCCCTGCTGTTTAGAAGTCATTGCAAAAATTAAAAATGTTATCAACATGAGTAGAATCACCAATTGACCTGTTTAATAGATGTACGATAACAGTGGCTCAGTGGTTAGCACTGCTGCCTCACAGTGCCAGGGACCCAGTCTGGATTCCGCCCTCGGGCGACTGTCTGTGTGGAGTTTGCACATACTCCCCGTGTCAGCGTGGGTTTCCTCCGGGTGCTCCGGTTTCCTCCCACAGTCCAAAGATGCGCAGGTTAGGGTGGGATTGGCCATGGGAAATGCAATAGGTCTGCATGGAATGCTCTTCAGAGGGTTGCTGTGGACTGAACGGCTGGCTTCTATACTGTGGGAATTCTATATGGAAAGCACAGGCCATGTTTCTGTACTTAATGTGTACTCCTTTTTATTATAAATTAATTTTAACCCACAGGAAAACAACTACGAATTGTTGGCATGTAACACTACTAGTTAAAAATCTAAACACCTTCTAACACCTCCCTACACACTCAAAGAGTCATACAGACAGAACAAACATTGGTGTTATGGAGGGAAGGAAAAACAAAATTGGGGCAACTATTCAATGGCCACAGTCCTCAGGATCTGATGGAGCATTCCTTTTATATACCAGCTTCCCCAAGGTGGGCCATTGGCATTGATTTGGGGGTGGTCATGATGGCAGTATCTCACTTGGTTGCTGTTAGCAATGTTCCGCCCTAGATATCACAACCAGCAGAGACCAGTTATTCCTGCTTCTGGTTGGAGCAGTTGAATATCAGCCACACACCTCAACAATGAGGCTACAAGGTGCAGGGCTGGATGAACACAACAGGCCAAGCAGCATCATAGGAGCAGA
>NW_025976678.1:0-7315 GCF_021869965.1 Rhincodon typus | reverse complement strand
GTTTTCTGATGAAGGGTCTAGGCCCAAAACGTCAGCCTTTCTGCTCCTATGATGCTGCTTGGCCTGCTGTGTTCATCCAGCCCTGCACCTTGTTGTCTCGGATTCTCCAGCATCTGCAGTTCCTGCTATCTCTTATACAAATATAAGTTCCCTTTTCCTTAATGTTACACTCCACAGTATACAACCGACACATGTTTAAAGTCATGTTAAGGGTTATAAAAGGAGGCTTGGATGACAGTGATCTGATGGTTTGTATTTATTCTGTTTCTTAATTATTATTGCCAATATTTATCATCGACTGTGATTTGCCTGTACTGCTCGTAAACAAAGGTTTTCACTGCACTGAGGTACTCATGACAATAAATAAATCAAATCAAATCATCATTTCTTCCCTCAGTTGTCTATTTCAGCCGTAGC
The DNA here is from genome assembly GCF_021869965.1 of Rhincodon typus. Lineage (NCBI taxonomy): Eukaryota > Metazoa > Chordata > Chondrichthyes > Orectolobiformes > Rhincodontidae > Rhincodon > Rhincodon typus. Next base: position 6,898 of record NW_025976678.1, on the reverse strand, counting down.
TTCGCTGATTTGTTTTGGGGCATAAACTGATTTAAAATATTTTTTCACCTATCTCTGGTTGGTCTGTGAGATTTGAGTAAGTATTGTGTGAGAAAGAAAACACTGCTTTTAAGCTTGTCATTTCTCTTCGAACAGAAGGACAGCTTCAGAGGTGTAACATCTGCTGCATGACTCCAAGCAACAGGTCACTGGGTCTGTGCTTGCCTCCAGCATTTTTTTTTGGGTAAGGATGCTCCCACCTGGTTCTGCAAGTTTGAATTATGCGCAGTCCATTGTTCGTACATGTATCTTATTTGAAATTGTTATGCTATTGAGTGAGAACGTCTGAGCGGACTATGAAGGAGGGCTTGATAAAGATGGAAAGGGCTGGCCCACATAAAGGAGGAGGCACTTGAGCAAGCATTTTCTCACACGGAGCCTCATCAAGTATGGATGCTTTTGTATCAACAGAGACAGTTCAAACCCAACTGAGGCATTATTATGCATACTTCTTACTCAATGTAATCCCCTGCAACCCCACCACCACTGCATATTAAAAGTGCCATTCATGGCCGTGATACAGTATAACAACATCAGTTTATTCAGCGAATGTAACCTTAGTCCCTGAAGGTCAAGTTGAATGTGTCAAGTACATCACCAGGGGTTACTGAATTTGCAAGCATGGCGTAGCTCGCTGAAAGGTTGTGTCCTCTTGAACATGACATGCAAGCCATAGGAGTTTTTTTTTCCCCTGTTACCCTGAGATACAGGTAATCATCTCTCACCACCCCCACTTCTTCAGGCCAAGTGTAGCTAGCCTGAATAGCAAGAGCAGCACAGTCCTAATTGTTGGAGATGCAGAAGATGTCTTCGATACATGTGGTAAACAGGCTGTAAATGCTACATTCGATATTTTACCTAACCCCGGCACAGGAGTTTGCAGTCATTGTGTTGGCAGCTACAAGTCACTTTGACACTTTGACCTTCGCCACTGAAACCATTTGCATTGATAGATTTTCACTGACTGCTATCATTCTGAAAGCCTGAGTCAATAAATTTAAGCAGCCTTTGTTTAGGTCAGCTCTTTCTCTGGTTGCTGGGCAAGTTTGCAGTTAAGCAAGTGTCAGCTTCTTTCGGGGAAAACAGTAACAGAGTTTGGAAGGCAGGAGTCACAATAAAAAGGACTTATCATTGACAGTGACCCTGAGGGAAAAATAAAATCTTTTTGTCAGTCAGTGGTCATCTTCTGTTGCAGAAGATGATGGTTTGCACAATGGTAGTCAACTCTGATATGGCATAGGAACCCCATTCTCATACAGCCTCTGCTCCAACTGTGGCATGAGTCGCCAGTTATAAGAGTGATTCTTTATTCCATTGGCAACAGGTCATTGCAAACAGGAAGGGAAATTAATGATAAACAAGGAACTATTTACAGCGTGTACATGGAGCAAAACCTGTGGGTTAGACTGAGCTCAGGAATCCTTTTTCCGACTACTCCACCTTTCCATCAGCTCCACTGCCCCTCCAAAGACACCCATTCCCCTGAAAGAGTGCACTTGTGTGCTCCATCTTCCCTGCCTCACTGTCGCCATGACCCGGTACAGGCCCCAGTGAACCTGCTCTGCTCCCTGACTCAGTGCCCTCCATCACCATTGCCATCTGCTGCTGAAGGTCCCATTACAGTCAGAACATACGGTCCCCATTTAAGGACGTGGGTTATTAGTTTAGTGTTGATCATTACAGCATCAGATGTACATATTGGAGTTGACAGTGCCAAAAGCAGCACCAATTTATATTCATAGAGTACCTTTAACATTATAAAACCGCTCAATGTGCTTCCATATGTGCATTGTCTGTGTGGAGTTTGCACATTCTCCCTGTGTCTGTGTGGGTTTTCTACTGGTGTTTCCTCCCACACTCCAAAGATGTGCAGGTTAAGTGGATTAGTCATGCCAAATTGCCCATAGTGTCCAGGGATGTGCAGGCTAGGTGGATTAGCCACAGGAAATGCAGGATTGCAGTGATAGGGTGTGTGGGTTGGTCTGGGTCTGATGTACTTTGGAGGGTCAGTGTTGTCTTGATGGGCTGAATGACCTGCTTTCACACTGTAGCGATTCTATGATTGCTCCAGGCAGTAGTGTAGTGGTAATGTTACTGCACTGGTATTTCAGAGCCCCTGGCCAATGTTCTGGAGTCTTGAATTTGAATTCCAATATGGCAGACGAGGAAATTTTGAGTTGAATTAACAATCTGGAATTAAAAATTAGTTTAATAATAACAATGTAATAATTGTCTGTTATTGTAAAATCCTGTCTGGTTCAATAGTGCCCTTTAGGAAAAGAAATCTGCCATCATTGCCTGGTTTGGCCAACATGTGACTCCAGACTCACAGTAATGTGGCCAACTCTGAAGTGCCAACCAAGCTGAAGAGCCAATAGGAATGGATAACAAATGCCACCCTTGCCAGTGGCATCCACATCCCATGCAAGAATAAAGAATTATCAAACAAACCTAGAGATCTAAGGGATGGTAAAACAAAACGAAAGAACTGTGGATGCTGTAAATCAGGAACAAAAACAGAAGTTGCTGGAAAAGCTCAGCAGGTCTGGCAGCATCTGTGAAGAAAAAGTCAGAATTAACGTTTTGGGTCCGGTAGCCTGTCCTCAGAACAGGGTCACCGGACCCAAAATGTTAATTCTGATTTTTTCTTCACGGATGCAACCAATAAAGGGGTCCTTTATTCATTCACGGGATGGGGGCGTTGCTGATTAGGCAGCACTTATTGCCCATCCCTAATTGCCCAGAGGGCAGTTAAGAGTCAACCACATGGCTGTCGGTCTGGAGTCACATGTAGTCCAGACAAGGTAAGGATGGCAGTTTCCTTCCCTAAAGGACATTAGTGAGCCAAATGGGTTTTTCCTAACAATCAGCAATGGATTCACGGTTGTCATTGGACTCTTAATTCCAGATATTTTATTGAATTCAAATTCTACATCTGCTATGGTGGGATTTGAACCCAGGTCTGACCAGAACATTATCTGGGTCTCTGGATTAACAGTCCAGCGATAATAACACTAGGCCATCACCACTAGACAATGGCCTAGTGATATTATTGCTAGACTATCAATCCAGAATCCGTGATAATGTTCTGGGGAACCGAGTTCAAATCCTGCCATGATAGATGTGGAATTTAAATTCAATAAAATATCTGGAATTAAGAGTCTAATGGTGACCATGAATCCATTGTCAATTGTTGGAAAAACCCATCTGATTCTGAGGAAGGGTCACCAGATCTGAAACATTAACTCTGTTTTCTCCTTCACAGATGCTGCCAGACCTGCTGAGCTTTACCAGCAACTTTGTTTTTGTGCCACCCTTACCTTGTCTGGCCTACATGTGACTCCAGTGTGGTTGACATTTAACTGTACTCAGAGCAATTAGATCACTCAGATAGGTAATAAATGCTGGCCTCGTAGGTTAGCTTCACATCCTATGAATGAATAAAAAGAATCAAAGCACACAAGAAAACATGAGGACAAGTGGCCAAAAGCTTGAGGAGACCTTGAAAAGAGGTGAAGAAGTGTCGAGAGGCAATTTCAGATACTTGGGCCTAGACAACTGAAGACAGGACTGTCTGTGGTGGGACAAATAAAACTGGGAATACCCAAGAGGCGAGAATTGAAGGTGTGCAGATATCTGAGCGTGCAATAAGGCTGGAGGAGCTAACAGAAACAGGAGTGGTGGAGGCCATGGTGGGATTGAAAGCATGATCATGAATTTTTAAATTGAATTGTTGCTTAATTGGAAGCCAGTGTAGGTTAATGAGCACAATGTTTGGTCAATTTTAATAGATGAATGGGCCATTACTAGGTATGCTTCAATTTTGAAATTCTCACAATTGTTTTCAAATTCTTCTTTCTCCCTTCCCTATCTCTGTAAGCTCTATCTGCCATACAAGCATGTTCCTTCAGTTATATCCTCTTGCATAGCCCCCACTTTTAATCACTGCACTATTGGTGACTATATCCTTCATCTGGGAAGTTCCTAACCTCCAAATTCCCTTCATTAAACCTTTGTGCCTCTTTTTAAATCTGTTTAGGGTGCTTGTTAAAGCCTATCTCTTTGTCCAAACTTTTCTGTGAGTTATAAATAGAGATAACACAGTGTGGAGCTGGAGGGACACAGCAGGCCAGGCAGTGTCAGAGGAGCAGGAAAGTTGACGTTTCGGGTCGGGACCCTTACTATCTCTTTTCTGTGAGTTGCTGTTTATGTAACTTGTTGTCAACTTTTATTTGATAATACCTTTGTTGATGTACCTTGGGTGCCAAGGCAAGTTACCATCATTGAGTGTAATAAGAGTGTTATTTTCTATCACACATGAGAAATGTGGGTCCAGCTCTTTTCAACACTATTAATGCTGAAAATACAGAACCAGTTGAATATATTCATTGACAAGGGAAGACACTGTCTGAGGCACCAGTTCAGCTTCTGCTAAATAAATGTATAATCTGACCATCCCAGAGCCCCTGGCTATACTCAAACATTGCTAACAAGGATGGAATATGCAGGTTTTGTGCAGACTTGAGATCTAATTATGTCAGAAAGAATGAAGCACAACAAGTCTCAAGGATAAGACCAAGATAAAGTGGGGCAAGCCATGTCAATCATTTTATAGTTTATCATTACTGGCGCTTGCAACCATTAGGAGCTAAGTATTCTCTCGCCATTGAAAGTTACCACAGTTATAAACATTGGTGGAGCCAATGAACTCAGCATTTTTACAAATTTTAGGCAGACTTGCTTTGTAACCTCCAACTTCTACAAAACTTGTATAGAATGGAGAGTCATAGAGCTGTACAGCATGGAAACAGACCCTTCAGTCCAACTCGTCTATGCCGACCAAGATACCCTAAATTGATCTAGTCCCATTTGCCAGCATTTGGCCCATATCCTTCTAAATCCTTCCTATTCGTGTACCCATCCAGATTCCTTTTAAAACTGTACCAGCCTCCACCACTTTCCTTGGCAGCTCATTCCGTACACACATCAACCTCTGCATGAAAAAGTGAATCCTTAGCCTTGAAAAACAAATGGAATATTGCCCAAACGGCTTCCTCACTGTGACACCATTTTAAGGCTTGAAAATTGTTGTGAGCCCTCAGTAAGACCCGTGAGAGTGAGATGAGGTGGACATTCTAAGGAAGTGGGGGCCTGGTCTGTTAATGAGGGAGGGCAGCTCTTATAATTCAGGCAGAGCTCCATGGCAACAATTGCTACTTTGAGCTTGCAATCCTAAACTTTTAGCTTGTGACCCCCACTTTCAGATATATACTTGGAAAGGAAATATTGCAGAGCTGAGAGGAAGAGGAGATTGTGGCTAATTGGATAAGGTCAGAAGTAAGGTGATACCAGATTACAGTCCAACAGGTTTATTTGAAATCACAAGCTTTTAGAACGTTGCCCCTTTATCAGGTGACCTGACAAAGGGGCAGCACTCCGAAAGCTTGTGATTTCAAATAAACCTGTTGGACTATAACCTAGTGTCATCTGACTTCTGACCTTGTCCACACCCCATCCAACACTGACACCTCCACATCATGACTAATTGGATAGTTCTCTCACAGAGCCGGCACCAACAAAGTGGACCAAATGTCACAACAACATAGAAAATAGATGCAGGAGTAGGCCATTCGGCCCTTTGAGCCTGCACCACAATTCTATATGATCATGGCTGATCATGAAATTTCAATATCCCATTCCTGCTTTCTCTCTAACCTCTTGATTCCTTTAGCCGCAAGGACCATGTCCAACTCCCTTGTGAATATATCTAATGAACTGGCCCCCAACAGCTTTCTGTGGGAGAGAATTCCACAGGTTCACAATGCTCTGAGAGAAGAAATTCTTCCTCATCTCAGCACTGAATAGCCTACCCTTTATTCTTAGACTGTGACCCCTAGTTCTGGACTTCCCCAATATCGAGAACATTCTTCCCACATCTAGCCTGTCCAGTCCCATCAGGACTTTATATGTTTCTATGAGATTCCCTCCTCATTCTTTCAAATTCCAGTGAAACAGGCCCAGTTGAACCAGTCTTTCCTCAAATGTCAGTCCTGCCATTCCAGGAATCGCTGGAATTGCTCTATAACAAGAATGTCCCTCTTCAGACTAGGAGACCAAAACTGCACACAATATTCAAGGTGTGGCCTCACCAAGGCCCTGTATAACTGCAGCAAGACATCCTCACTCCAATACTCAAATCTTCTCGCTATGAAGGCCAGCATGCCATTAGCTTTCCTCACTGCTCGCTGCACCTGCGTGCCAACCTTCAGCGACTGTTGTACCATGACACCCAGGTCTCGTTGCACCTCACCTTTTACTAAACTGGCACCATTCAGATAATAATCTGCCTTCCTGTTTTTGTGAGCAAAGTGGATAACCTCATATTTATCCACATTATATTGCATTTGCCATGTATTTGCCCACTTAGCCAGTCTGCTCAAGTCACCCTGCAGCCTCTTAACATCCTCCGCACAGCACACACTGACACCCAGCTCAGTGTCATCTACAAATTTGGATACATTGTATTCAATCCTTCATCCAAATCGTGAATGTATATTGTGAACAACTGGAGTCCCAGCACTGAACCCTGCAGTATCCCACTTGTCACTGCCTGCCACAGTGAAAAGGACCCATTTATTCCAACTCTCTGTTTCCTACCTGCCAACCAGCTCTCCATCCATGTCAATACATTACCTCTGATACCATGAGCTTTAATTTTCCTTACTAATCTCTTGTGTGAGACCTTGTCAAAAGCCTTTTGAAAGTCCAGACACACACCATCCACTGATCACCCTTGTCCACTTTACTGGTCACATCTTCAGAAAATTTCAGAAGATTTGTCAGAGATAGTAGGAACTGC
>NW_025976677.1:4883-7315 GCF_021869965.1 Rhincodon typus | reverse complement strand
TTTGTTCTCATATTTGGGGAAACAGGAGGAAAGAATATTCCACCAAAAAAAATCTCAAATTGTCACTTGTTCATTTCTGTGCCTTGCAGCTTGTGATCCTCATACTGTCATTTCTTTTCATAGGTATTCGATGGAGATAATGTACAGACTTGAAATAAACAACAAATCAATATCTGAGAAAATGACTCTTCTGGGCTTGGAAAAATCATGGGCCTTTGACTGTAGAGGGAGAAATGCTCTGTCTGTGGAAAATGATTATTTGAAAATTTTGATAGTTCAGATTAACTGATCAGAGTGTGAGAATGTGGAACGATGGAGTGGCTAACTGCCAAACTGGAATGAACAGACAGTCCCACGGGAGTGGAGGGAAAAAGAGTGTGACAGAAAATGTATCAAGCAAAACTAAAAGAAAGGGAAGGAATAGATCACTGAAAGTTGCCACCCAGGTTGATAGCATTGTTAAGAAGGCGTACAGTATGTTAGGTTTTATTGGCAGAGGGATTGAGTTTCGGAGCCATGAGGTCATGTTGCAGCTGTACAAAACTCTGGTGCGGCCGCACTTGGAGTGTTGCGTACAGTTCTGGTCACCACATTATAGGAAGGATGTGGAAGCATTGGAAAGGGTGCAGAGGAGATTTACCAGAATGTTGCCTGGTATGGAGGGAAGGTCTTATGAGGAAAGGCTGAGGGTCTTGAGGCTGTTTTCGTTAGAGAGAAGAATGTTAAGAGGTGACTTGATAGAAACATACAAGATGATCAGAGGATTAGATAGGGTGGACAGTGGGAGCCTTTTTCCTCGGATGGTGATGGCTCGCATGAGGGGACATAGCTTTAAATTGAGGGGTGATAGATATAGGACAGATGTCAGAGGTAGGTTCTTTACTCAGAGAGTAGTAAGGGCGTGGAATGCCTTGCCTGCAAAAATAGTAGACTCGCCAACTTTAAGGGCATTTAAATGGTCATTGGATAAACATATGGATGATAATGGAATAGTTTAGGTTAGATGGGCTTCAGATTGGTTTCACAGGTCAGCGCAACATCGAGGGCCGATGTAATGTTCTATGTTCTATGTTCTATGAATGGGTTCACGATTTGAAGATGTTGAACTCAATATTAAGTCCAGAAGAGATCATTCCCTCTGGGGCTTGATCTGAACTATCAACATCCTTTCTCCCCCGGCACACCAACCCCTCAAACTCCAGCCCACCCACTCCTTCACACATCACTTTAGCTCTGTTGAAGAGTTATCTAGACTCGATACGATAGCTTGCTTTCGCTCCACGGATGCTGACTGACCTGCTGTGATCTCCAGCACTTTGTATTTTCAGTACTGATTCCAGCATCTACAGTAACTTGCTCCAACTCTAAGTCTTTATGACTGATATCAGAAAACGTTTTGGCTAAGCAAGGTGTCTCGGTAAAATCAGTGACGGCCCACATATCCTGTGTGTCTGGATGGGGATCCTGTTCCAACCACCCTCTGCCCCACTCTTTTCATCTACCTTCACGAGACAGAGCTCCAGAGGCTTCATGGGGACTACAACTCCCACAATCCCTGTCAATACGGGTCATGTGGCAGGCTCCACGTGGGTGGGAAACCGGGATTCGCACGTGTTCAGGGTATTTTTTTTGGGACGGGAACATGTCTCGTTAAATGATTGGTTCGTGATCACAACACCCTCTTTTTCTATTGGCAGAAGGTTTCAATCGTCATGGGGTCATGGCAGCTGCTTCCCCACGTGGATCCGTGTTCCACTCCAATTGCGTCGTAATTCTGTAATGTGACTAACAGAAAGAGCTGGAGGACTGGAAGCAAGCTTGACCTCCAGCTAATTAGAGCTCCCCTATTGTCTGAGCACAAATGCGGGACAGTCCAGCGAAACTGTTGCTGCTGCTCTGTCTGGAAGAAGATTGAACTGAACTTAAATTCTTCCTCTGTCCATCACCTGTGTGCAAGCAATTTTTCCCAATTTCTTTTTTTTAAATTCTGGTGTTAAATTATTTACTTGCAGCGACTGAAAGGAAAGGAAGTGAAGTCTGGGAGAGAGTCCAGGAAAAGACGTGGTGATCACTTAGATTTGGCTGTTCTGAATTTCTCACCGAATTTCTCATCTAATCGTGATGAATTTTATATCTCTTTTTACATCATGTTAAAAAGGCAAGATTTACCCAACAATCTCAAAACGACCATCACGTGAATAACTGGCACTTGAATATCCTTGGCTTGAAACCATAGATCCAGAATATTTGTCTGTTCTATCTGCTTCAAAATATTTGAAACATCAGTTTGTCTGGAAAAGTACTGAGGCATACACACCGAAGTGAGAGTTTTCTAGTGAACTGAATACCTTCATCCAATCTCCCAGCCTGAAGAAACATTGCACTGTTCACAGTAGGAAGAGACCATACCAGTGTTTCTGGGTGGACAAGGA
>NW_025976677.1:473-4679 GCF_021869965.1 Rhincodon typus | reverse complement strand
AACATGTCTCGTTAAATGATTGGTTCGTGATCACAACACCCTCTTTTCTATTGGCAGAAGGTTTCAATCGTCATGGGGTCATGGCAGCTGCTTCCCCACGTGGATCCATGTTCCACTCCAATTGCGTCGTAATTCTGTAATGTGACTAACAGAAAGAGCTGGAGGACTGGAAGCAAGCTTGACCTCCAGCTAATGAGAGCTCCCCTATTGTCTGAGCACAAATGCGGGACAGTCCAGCGAAACTGTTGCTGCTGCTCTGTCTGAAAGAAGATTGAGCTGAACTTAAATTTTTCCTCTGTCCATCACCTGTGTGCAAGCAATTTTTCCCAATTTCTTTTTTTTAAATTCTGATGTTAAATTATTTACTTGCAGGGACTGAAAGGAAAGGAAGTGAAGTCTGGGAGAGAGTCCAGGAAAAGAAATGGTGATCACTTAGATTTGGCTGTTCTGAATTTCTCACCGAATTTCTCATCTAATGGTGATGAATTTTATATCTCTTTTTACATCATGTTAAAAAGGCAAGATTTACCCAACAATCTCAAAACGACCATCACGTGAATAACTGGCACTTGAATATCCTTGGCTTGAAACCATAGATCCAGAATATTTGTCTGTTCTATCTGCTTCAAAATATTTGAAACATCAGCTTGTCTGGAAAAGTACTGAGGCATACACATCGAAGTGAGAGTTTTCTAGTGAACTGAATACCTTCATCCAATCTCCCAGCCTGAAGAAACATTGCACTGTTCACAGTAGGAAGAGACCATACCAGTGTTTCTGGGTGGACAAGGATTCAACTGACTGTAAAACTTACAGAGACACAAAGCCGCACATGAAATGGAGAAACCATGGAAATGTGAGGACCATGGGAAAGGATTTCATTCCCTGTCAACGCTGGAGTTTTATCGACACAGTCACAGCAGGGAAAGACCGTTCACCTGTTCTGAGTGTGGGAACAGATTCCCTGATTCATCTGCTCTGCGGAAACAGCAGCGTGCTGCCAGTGGAGAGAGGCCATTCACCTGCTCTGAGTGTGGGAAGCAGTTCAGAGGTTCATCTACACTACAGAAACACCACCAGGTTCATACTGGCAGTAGCTGTTTATCCGTTCTGAATGTGGGAAAGGATTCACTCAGTCATCGGATTCACTCAGTCATCCAGTCTGTGGAAGCATAAGAATGTTCACAAATGATCATAGGACTTGGATCTGCGGTTAATCTGCAATATTTGAGCTGCTAGACAGGCCTACAACTTCTACCATCCAGAAGAACAAGTGCAGCAGTTACATGGGACTGTTACCACCTGCATGCTCCCCTCCATATCACACACCATTCTCATTAACAGGATGTTAGAAAGGAAGGTTTGCAGACAGAAGTCTCAAAATGACCTTCACATGAAGATCTAATGGAGTCACTGAAATCACTGGGATTTGAATATCATGCTGCTCCATATTGGCTGTTCCTTCATTGTCAATGAGTCAAAATCCTGGAACTCCTCCCTAACAGCATTGTGGGTGATCCTACACCACAAGGACTGCAAGTCCCAGAAGGCAACTCACCATCACTTTCTCAAGGAGGACAATGGGATGGGCAATAAATGCTGACGTAGACTTTGATAGTATACATCACGAATTGATTTTAAAAATGAGGGAAAATCACATCCAGGATGGAGCTGTATGCATTTAGACAGTGGGTGAAGTGGGGGAGTCAGAAGGTTTCTATTTGCTGGACTAACCGCTGTCACCACTTTGCTTTCAGTGAGGCTGATGCTCTTTGAGCCTGGGACTGCACATTGATACTGAAAATACCCCTAAAAGCTGCTGAAGTACATTTACTTTATCCTGAATAGTAAATAATGTTTTCCTTACCATTCCAATTAGATCAGAAATAAATATGTTTGTCACTGTAGGCCAGTGCCAGGCCAATCGCCTCAGTTGGTCTATGTCAGTATTAATGCTTCACATGAGTTTCCACCCTCCCCTCTGCATCTCCCCCATCGGCAGATCCTGCTAGACCTTTCTTCCTCATGTATGTATTCAGCTTCTCCTGAAATATATTCCTACTGTTCACCTCAACCACTCGCTGTGGGAATTAATTTTTGATTCTCACTCCTCACTGGGTAAATAGGTTTCTCATGAAATCCCTTTTGTATTACTGAAGCCCTTCATCATTTTAAAGACTTCCATCAGGTCACCTTTCAGGCTTCTCTTTTCTAGAGAAAAGCTCCTCAGCCATTCCTGATGTTTATATGTTTTCACTTCTGATAATACTTTTGTGAATCCATGTAATAATGTTTTCCAGTGCCTTTGTTTCCTTTCTCTAAATGGAGATGACAAATGTTGACGTGCTCACAGTGGAGTCAAACTTAGCTTTGAAATAAGTGAAACTTCATTTTCCTCCTTTTTCAGCTCTATTCCGATAGAAAGGAGCCCAAATATGGGCTCGGCCTTTGCAGAATGATGTTAAGTTCCATGAGCTACCTGAGACAGGAATTAGGGGTATTTCATCAGGGATTTGGGACTTCAGTTGGTTGGAGTGACTGGAGCAGCTCATCCTGTTCTCTTTGGATCATAAACTCACTGTTGCAGAACAGGGAGGGAGGCCATTCAGCCCTCTGAGGTCATGCTGGCTCTGTTTGGAACAAGTGTCGGTCCATGTTCTATCCCGATAACCCTGCAGGTTTATATCTGTCAAGGACCTTCCAATTAAAAAATAAGTAATGAATATACTCTTCAGGATGAGAAAAGAACTGGAATAATTCATTTTAGATGTAGTTGAGGACAACCTTCCAATCTAGTATTCATCTATATTCTCGTAGAAGTGTGGAAAGTTGAGATGATTTAGAAAAATTGATATCTTTCCTTCGGAATGTTTGCATTGTTTGCCAATAAATTTTGTTTTGGGAAACCGCATTTGATAATCTGGTCATGACCTGACAGATCAGGATCACACAGGGAGATGTTGAAACAGACATCCCTTTTGATAAATGCACCTGAAAGTTAATATGTACCGTGACATTGGGCTATCGGTAATGTGCAGATGCTACTTGTTATACACGAAAGAAATAACATGTCAATTCACGGTAAACCAGCACTAAAGAGTGGGTCCCAAACACATGCAGCTCCTTGAGAAACAGCCGGACATGAAATGGTTAATGTGGCCGGGGGTAACGAGAGAGCATTGTGACATCATCAAGACAGTGACACGTTCTCCCGAGAGAAACTGACCTGAAACAATCCGGAGAGAATTCAACCCACAGGGAATGGTCAGAAAGTCAGTGAGGTTCATTAGGAAGGGGTTACAAACTTAGATTGGCAAAACTAGGAACTCTCCACAGGATGGACACAAGTGAATAAAAAGGATGGGGAATCTTTTACGTCCATGTTTGACCTGTTACTTGATGTTCCTGTATCTGTGGATGAGTAATTTATAACTCTCGGCACTCCTCAGGAGGATAGATCGAGTCATTGTGACCCAAGCAGTGCCCAGAGCAGAACTGGAAATGAACAAAGTGCAATTGAGAGAGGGGTGTTGCATGTGTGAGAGAGAAAATTACATCCCTCTCAAGCAAGTAAATATCATTTTTCAGATTTCTTGCTAATTAATGGACATTACCTGAAATACTATAATGAGTTTATTTGCTTATGAGACACAGGCAGCATTGGTGAGGCCAGGTTTTATTGCCATATCCAACCTGCCTGGAGAAGGTGGCAGTGAGCTGCCTTCTTGAACTGTTGCAGTCCACCCACAGTCCCGTTAGGCAGGGAAATCTGGGATTCTGACCAAGCGACACTGAGGAACATGATATATTTCCTAGTCAGCATAGCATGTGGCCTGGAGGGGATTTAGCAGGTGGTGGCAATCCCATGTGACTGCTGGTCTTGCCCGTCTGGAATGTAAGGGTTGCAGTTTCAGAAGCTGCTGTTGAAGGTGCCTTGCTGAGTCACTGAAGTGCACCTTGTAGCTGGTACACACGACTGCCACTGTGCATCAGTGGTGAAGGGAGTCAATGTACAAAGAGGTGGTCGGGTGTGAATCGAGAGAGCTGTTTTATGTTGTATGGTGTCAAGTATTTTGTAAGGCTTTAGAAATAAAAAGCAAGCACTATCACATGAAACTGTCCACAAAGCGAATGGTTGGTTTCTGACAGTAACCTCTGAAGAGGACAAGTGAATGAAAGGTGGGTACATTAAAAAATGATCTCAAA
>NW_025976677.1:0-373 GCF_021869965.1 Rhincodon typus | reverse complement strand
TGAGTTTCCACCCTCCCCTCTGCATCTCCCCCATCGGCAGATCCTGCCAGACCTTTCTTCCTCATGTATGTATTCAGCTTCTCCTGAAATATATTCCTACTGTTCACCTCAACCACTCGCTGTGGGAATTAATTTTTGATTCTCACTCCTCACTGGGTAAAGAGGTTTCTCATGAAATCCCTTTTGTATTACTGAAGCCCTTCATCATTTTAAAGACTTCCATCAGGTCACTCTTCAGGCTTCTCTTTTCGAGAGAAAAGCTCCTCAGCCATTCCTGATGTTTATATGTTTTCACTTCTGATAATACCTTTGTGAATCCATGTAATAATGTTTTCCAGTGCCTTTGTTTCCTTTCTCTAAATGGAGATGACAA